>NC_057407.1:58156445-58302083 GCF_019320065.1 Cervus canadensis | reverse complement strand
AAGGATTTCCCTTTCCTTCTGCAAACTCTGGGGTTCTTTCATTTTTCCTTCGCTAATTGCTTTTAGGTGTTAGAGTTAGGTTATTTATTTGGTTTTTTTCTTGTTTCTTGATATAAGCCTGTAATGCTATGAACCTTCCCCTTAGCACTGCTTTTACAGTGTCCCATAGGTTTTGGGTTGTTGTGTTTTCATTTTCATTCATTTCTATACATATTTTGATTTCTTTTTTGATTTCTTCTATGATTTGTTGGTTATTCAGAAGCGTGTTATTTAGCCTCCATATGTTTGAATTTTTAACAATTTTTTTCCTGTAATTGAGATCTAATCTTACTGCACTGTGGTCAGAAAAGATGACTGGAATGATTTCAATTTTTTTTGAATTTTCCAAGACCAGATTTATGGCCCAGGATGTGATCTATTCTGGAGAATGTTCCGTGTGCACTTGAGAAAAAGGTGAAGTTGATTGTTTTGGGGTAAAATGTCCTATAGATATCAATTAGGTCTAGCTGGTCCATTGTGTCATTTAAGGTTTGTGTTTCCTTGTTAATTTTCTGTTTAGTTGATCTATCCATAGTTGTAAGTGGGGTATTAAAGTCTCCCACTATTATTGTGTTACTATTAATTTCCTCTTTCATACTCGTTAGCGTTTGCCGTACATATTGCGGTGCTCCTATGTTGGGTGCATATATATTTATAATTTTTATATCTTCTTCTTTGATTGATCCTTTGATCATTATGTAGTGTCCTTCTTTGTCTCTTTTCACATCCTTTATTTGAAAGTCTATTTTATCTGATATGAGTATTGCGACTCCTGCTTTCTTTTGGTCTCCGTTTGCATGAAATATTTTTTTTCCAGCCCTTCACTTTTAGTCTGTATGTGTCTCTTGTTTTGAGGTGGGTCTCCTGTAGCCAGCATATATAGGGGTCTTGTTTTGTATCCATTCAAGCCAAGTCTTTGTCTTTTTGAGTTGGGGCATGCAACCATTTACATTTAATGGTGGTATTATTGATAGGTGTGGTCCCGTAGCCATTTACTTTGTTGTTTTTGGGTTCACGTTTATACAACCTTTCTGCATTTCCTGTCTAGAGAAGATCCTTTAGCATTTGTTGAAGAGCTGGTTTGGTGGTGCTGAATTCTCTCAGCTTTTGCTTATCTGTAAAGCTTTTGAATTCTCCTTCATTTCTGAATGAGATCCTTGCTGGATACAGTAATCTAGGTTGTAGGTTATTCTCTTTCATTACTTTCAGGACGTCCTGCCATTCCCTTCTGGCCTGGAGGGTTTCTATTGATAGGTCAGCTGTTATCCTTATGGGAATCCCTTTGTGTGTTATTTGTTGTTTTTTTTTTTTTTTTTTTAATATTTGTTCTTTGTGTTTGATCTTTGTTAGTTTGATTAATATGTGTCTTGGGGTGTTTCGCCTTGGGTTTATCCTGTTTGGAACTCTCTGGGTTTCTTGGACTTGGGTGGCTATTTCCTTCCCCATTTTAGGGAAGTTTTCAGCTATTATCTCCTCGAGTATTTTCTCATGGCCTTTCTTTTTTTTTTTTTTTTCTGGAACTCCTATGATTCGAATGTTGGGGTGTTTCACAGTGTCCCAGAGGTCCCTGAGGTTGTCCTCATTTCTTTTGATCCTTTTTTCTTTTTTCCTCTCTGCTTCATTTATTTCCACCATTTTATCTTCTATCTCACTTATCCTATCTTCTGCCTCCGTTATTCTACTCTTGGTTCCCTCCAAAGTGTTTTTGATCTCATTCATTGCATTATCCATTTTTAATTGACTCTTTTTTATTTCTTCTAGGTCTTTATTAAACAATTCTTGTATCTTTTCAATCTTTGTTTCCAAGCTATTTATCTGTAACTCCATTTTGTTTTCAAGATTTTGGATCATTTTTATTATCATTATTCTAAATTCTTTTTCAGGTAGATTCCCTATCTCCTCCTCTTTTGTTTGACTTGGTGGGCATTTTTCATGTTCCTTTACCTGTTGGGTATTTCTTTGCCTTTTCATCTTGTTTAGATTGCTGTATCTGGAGTGGGCTTTCTGTATTCTGGAGGTCTGTGGTTCCTTTTTGTTGTGGAGGATTAACCCATGGGTGGGGTTAGACGATTGGCTTGTCAAGATTTCCTGGTTAGGGAAGCTTGCGTCAGTGTTCTGGTGCGTGGAATTTGATTTCTTCTCTTTGGAGAGCAATGGAGTGCCCAGTGATGAGTTTTGAGATGGGTCTATGTGTTAGGTGTGACCTTGGGCAGCCTGTATGTTGATGTTCAGGGCTATGTTCCTGCGTTGCTGGAGAATTTGCGTGGTATGTCTTGCTCTAAAACTTATTGGCTCTTGGGTGGTGGTTTGTTTCAGTGTAGGTATGAAGGCTTTTGGACAGTCACTTATTACTTAAAGTTCCATGTAGTCAGGAGTTTTCTGGTGTTCTCAGGTTTTGGGCTTAAGTCTCCTGCCTCTGGATTTCAGTTTTATTCTTCCTGTAGTCTCAAGACTTCTCCAACTATACAGCCCTGATAAGAAAACTTCTAGGTTAATGGCTAAAAGATTCTCCCCCGTTAGGGACACCCAGAGAGGTTCACAGAGTTACATGAAGAAGAGGAGAGGGAGGAGGGAGATAGAGATGAGCAGGAGGAGAAAAGGGGGGACTCAAGAGGGGAGAGACAGATCTACGCAGCTGTCTGTTCCCAGAGTGTTCTCCGTAGCCCAGTCACCTACAAAGATTCATAGAATTGGATTGGGAAGAGAAGGGGAAAGGAGGAAATAGAGGTGTTCTGAGGTAGAAAACAGAGTCAAGATTGGGAGAGAATAATCTTCGGTTTAAAAATAGGGCTTCTCTTCTTTTTTTTTTTTCTGTAAGGTTATAGTGTATTGAAAATGAAAATTAAGGAGTAGTAGAGGAGTACTAGAGGACTTTAAAAGAAATAAGAGAAAAAGAAAAATAGAAAATAGAAGAGAAAAAGGAAAGAAAAAAAAGAAAAAAAAAAGAAAGAAAAAGAAAAAAAGAAAAAAAAAATTTTTTTTTCCCCCTAATTAAAAAATCGTAAAAGTCTGTGGAAATGAAAGTTAAGGAGTAATGGGGGAGTAATAGGGGATTTTAAAGGAAAATAAAAGAGAAAAAATAAAAAATAAAAAAAGGAAAAAAAAAGGAAAAAAAAAAAGAGAAAAATGTAAAATTGTATCTAGGAGTTTCTCTGGAGCTGTTGCGGTCAGTGTGGGTTCGGCTCAGTTTCAGATAGCTCCTCGTTCCAGCTTACGCTTCTCGATATCTACAGGCCTCTTCCGGTGTAGTCAATGTTTCCTAGAGGGATTTTAATCTGTTGCACCAGTCCCTTCTGAAGCGGTTCCCTTTGTTTATTTGGCTTCTGTTTGCCGGTCTTTTCAGAGCCTCATTTCCGCCCTGACACAGGCGGGCGGAGGTGGACTCTAACTCAGGTAGCTAGTTCCGTCGCGCTGCCGGGAGGGGCTGGCGCTGCCGGAAGTGGCTGGCGCTATGGGGACGGGCTTGGGCTGCGGGGTCGGGCTGGCGCTGCCGGGAGGGGCTGACGCTGCTTTCTCCGTCTGCGCTGCTCAGGCTCCCGGCTGTTCTATATGGAGCGCGCCCCGCGCTGCGCGAGGCTCCAGCCCTCGGGTGTTCCACAAAAGCGCGGAGCGAAAAGCTGCGCCTGCTCTCTGTGCCTTCCCCGTCAGAGCGGTCCAGGCAGCGAGGGGCTTGGTGGGCGCACTATCCCCAGGTGTGGCGCACTCACTCCCTTCCACGGACCCAGTTTCAGTTTCCTCTGGCGCCAGTCGGGTGCGCGCGCCTTCTGCCCTCCGCGTCCCCAGCCCCAGTCCCCGCCCGCGCCGGTCGGGTGCCTGCGCCCTGTGTCTCGCCGCGACCTTCCCCTACCCCGTGCCTCCTGCCTCCGGCGGGGCTGGGCCGGTCCGCAGCCTGCGAGCTCCTCTCTGGACCCTCTCGGTCTCTTTGTTCTGCGAGCGGCCGGCAGTGTGTTTGGGCCGGTTAATTTACTCTCTCTCTTTTGGTCTCCCACAGTTCAAGTTGGCAACTCACAGAAGCTCCCTCCGATTGTCCTCAGGGCACTCAGGCCCGGACCCTACCCCAAGCAATGCCGCCTAAGATTCCCTTCCCGGGACGGATCTCCGTCCTTAGCTCTTTTGTCTCACTTTTTATCTTTTATATTTTGTCCTACCTCCTTTCGAAGACAATGGGCTGCTTTTCTGGGCGCCTGATGACCTCAGCTAGCGATCAGAAGTTGTTTCGCGAAGTTTGCTCTGTGTTCAGTTATTCTTTTGATGAATTTGTAGGAGAGAAAGTGATCTCCCCGTCCTACTCCTCCGCCATCTTGGCTCCTCCTTCCAGAATTGATCTGTGTGTAGATTTCTATATACTCTCTATAGAAAACCATAAAGATGCCACACAAAAGCTATTATTAATAGAACTGATAAAGGATTTCAGCAAGGTAGCGGGATACAAGATTAATATACAGAAATCTGTCGGATTTCTTTACACTAGCTATGAAATATCAGGAAGAGAAAGTAAAAAGCAAACCTGTTTAAAATTGTGTCAAAAATACCTAGCAGTAAACCAAGGAGATGGAAGATTTATATGTTGAGAACTATAAAACATTAATAAAGAAAATCAAAGGTGATTCAACGAAATGAAAAGATACTCTATACTCTTGGATTGAAAGACATAATTTTGCTAAAATGGTCATACTGCCTGAAGCAATCTACAGATTTAATGTGATCTCTATCAAATTACTGATGGCACTTTTCACAGTGCTAGGATAAATAATCCTAACATGTACATAGAACAACAAAAGACCAAGAATTGCCAAAGCAGTACTGAGGAAAATGAACAAAGCAGGAGGCATAAACCTCCCAGGCTTCAGACAATACTACAAAGCTACAGTAATCAAAACAGCATGGTGTTGGCACAAAAACAGACACGTGGATCAATGGAACGGAATAGAGAGCCCAGAAATAAACCTACACACGTATGGTCAATTAGTTTTTGACAAAGAAGGCAAGAATATATAATGGAGAAAGGACAGTCTCTTCAGCAAGTGTTGCTGGGAAGCTGGACAGCTGCATGTAAGTCAAAGAAGTTAGAACACACCCTCACACCATACACAAAAATAAACTCAAAATGGCCTAAAGACTTAGCCTCCAATTAAAATAATTTTTTTTAAAGGTTAAAATATAAGGCATGCCACCATAAAACTCCTAGAAGAGAATATAGGTAAAACATTCTCTTAACTAAATCATAGCAAGTTTTCTTAGGTTGGTCTCCCAAGGCAACAGAAATAAAAGCAAAAGTAAACAAATGGGACCTAATGCAGACTCATTAGCTTTTGCATGGCAGAGGAAACTATAAACAAAACAAAAAGACAACCTTCACAATGGGAGAAAAATAATTGCTAATGATGTGACTGGCAAGAACTTAATTTCCAAATTATACAAACAGTTCATACAACTCAATAACAGAAAGCAAATAACCCCATCAAGAAATGGGAAAAAGATGTAGATAGCCATTTTTCCAAAGGAGACAATTCACACTGATAACCAGCAGGCACATGAAAAGATGCCCAATATCACTAATTACTAGAGAAATGCAAATCAAAACCACAATGAAGTATCACGTCACACTGGTCAGAATGCCATCATCAAAAAGTCTACAAATAATAAATATTGGAGAGGGTGTGGAGAAGAGAGAACCCTCCTGCACTGCTGCTGGGAATATAAATTGGCACAGCCACTGTGGAAAACAGAATGGAGGTTCCCTTAAAAACTAAAAATAGAGTTACGACATGATCCAGCAGTCCTACTCCTGGGCAAATGCCCAAAAAAGACAAAAACTAATTGGAAAAGATACATGCACCCCAGTGTTCATAGCAGCACTATTTACAATATCCAAAACTTGGGAGCAACCTAAATGTCCATCAATAGATGAATGGATAAAGAAGGTATGGTACATATATATGATGGAATATTAGCTACAAAAGGAGTAAAATAATGCCATTTGCAGCAATATGGATAGACCAGAGATTGTTATATTGAGTGAAGGAAGTCAGGAAGAAAAAGTGTCATATGATATCGCCTATCTATATGTGGAATCTTAAAAATAGTACAGATGAACTTACTTACAAAACAGAAACACAGACACAGAAAACTAAGTTGTAGTTACCAAAGGGGAAGAGAGGGGAGGGATGAATTGGGAGTATGGGATTAACAGATGTGCACTGCTATATGTAAAATAAACAACGAGGATTTACTATAGAGCACAGGGAACTGTACTCAATAACTTGTAATCAACTATGATGGAAAAGAATTTTTAAAAAAGAATGTAGGCATATACACACACATATATATGACCAAATCACTTTTCTCTGTAGCTGAAACTAACAAAGTATTGTAAATCAATAAAAATTAAAATGTGAACTGTAATGCAGACAGCCACTGGTTAAGTATTCTGTGAAGACTTTGGTGGAATAAAGTCCACTATCTGTATATATTACTTACATGAGTCAGTAGGTGACATGCTAGGAATGATCATCCAGGTTCAGTAAGTAACCAGGTTTTTTTTAATAAGGTAAATGAGGAGGAATTTGAATATACAGGTTGGCAAGATAAGAATCCTGAAACGTGGACCACAGTGAATGGAACAGACCTAGGGAATTCATTAACAGCAAGGTCAAGGCAGAGTCAGCTGCAAAGATACAGGATGAAGGAAAGCTGACTTAACAGATGCACCCATGAAAGTGAGGCTTAGCTTGCCATAAGGAAATAAGAGCCCCAACTGGGATGTTGTAACAAGTCACTGCAAGTGCTGTGGCTTCAGATAACATACATGCTTCATCACCTTGTTTGGTGCCCAGGTTCTCAGGGACCCGCAGTGCCGTGATCCAACTGGATTCTCATCTGGAGCTCCCAGCCCTCCTCCATGCTCATCCGGTTGTTGGCAAAATCCACTTCCTGGAGGTTGTAGAACTGAGGCCCTTGACCACTAGCAGCTGCCTGACATTCATAGCAGGACTGTTTGCTTATTCTTGGCCAAAGTGTGTCTGCCAGGAGAGACATTTGTTAAGAGCTGTCACCTGATCAAGTCAGGCCCACACAGATACTCTCCCTGTTAATCTGGGACCTTAATGACATCTGCAAGATCCCTTTGCTTCTGACATAAAACCTCATCAAGGCATGGTACCCATCATGCATTTGGATCAAGCTGTGTGAAGAGACAAGCAAGGGATATGAAGCTGGGTAAGCTTATGTTGATTGGAAGTACTCTGCTCCAGGCCTCTGCTTGGGAGGGGTGTGTGCAAACTGAAATGGGCCAAAAGGTGGAGAAGGCACTTAGGAGAGTCACAGGGACAGATGAGGATGGTCTGGGGATGCTTATTTCGAGAATACTAAGGGAGGATATAGTAGTTGTCTTCAGATATTTGAAGGGCTATCATTGAGAAGAAGAATTTCACTTTTGGCCTTCAGAGAGGCATGATGCGCCATCCTGAAACACTTATCCTGGCCCCAGCACTTGCCTGCCATGTTCTTTCCTAGCTCCAGTTCAGTGCTTATCTGAATTCCAGAGGAGCAGAGCCCTGGTCTTAGTCTTCAGCAATCACACATATTGTGGATACTCAGTAAATAGAGAAATAACCATGGCAAAGGCACATTTCCACTGGACTGATCTACTGAAGGGTGTGCTCCAATCCAAGGAGTGTCTCCTCCCCTTATTTCTCTAGACCCTCAAAGGGTCAACTGGCACCAGAAAATCAGGAGCATTCAGAAGTGTCTGGTGTCCAAGTGGACAACAGTCAGCTGCCTCGAATAAAAAACATCCACACCATTATTTTGTATTTAATCATATAAAGCATATGTACCAGCTTGAAAAGTTGCCACATGTGTCTTACCTGAGGCATTAGAATTAACATTCAGTTGCCCCTTTCTAACTACATTTCAGAAAATTCTTTTAGTATTTCAGAAACTCAGTATCATTTCCATCTTCTTTAAGTCTTCTGCTTGTATCTGCTTTTCCCCAGGATGATGTGGTAGATCAGAATGCTGTGGGCCCTGGGGTCAAGTGGGCACTGGTTTCAGATCCCAAGTCACCCATAGATGTCTGCTCTGTCTCACTGAGCCATTTTCTTTCCCATAAAAATGGGGGTGATTCTGTCTCTAAAGGAGTCTTTGAAAACCTAATAGAGTAACATACAGAATAAACTGTATAGTTGGTGCTTCATAAATACATCTACTTTCTGAAAATTACTTCTGAAGTAACTGGACAAGAATCCTTGAGCATTTAGAATTCTCATTTAGCCATACCATAACATTAGTGATGTGAAATTCTGCTAAACATGATCTGCTAAGTGTCAGGCAGAGGGAGGAATTGACACTCAGGGTCCCTGTCTCCTGACACAGTGCTCGTTCCTTACCCAGGGCATCCTTGATGCTCACAGGCACCCCAGTGACATAGGGGCAGATGCAGTGGCCGAGTTCATGCATATCTGGCTGTGTTTCGTCCACTGAACGTGCTGCTGTGAGTCTGGTCTGTGCCAACTACAGGCCTAAGTGGGGACATCCCCCCCACCCCTCAGGAAGGCGACCCTCTTCCACTGATAACTCCTTGTGTGGCTCACAAGTAGTGTAAAACCAGTATTGAGGGTATTACTGTAGCGGCTGTTTACCAGGTACAAGGCCCTGCGCTAGGTGGTGGTTGTGAATTATCTAAGGTCTGTAGTGGGCTTCCCTGGTGGATCAGTGGTAGAGAATCTGCCTTCAATGCGGGAGACACAGGTTTGATCCTTGGGTTTGGGAAGATCCCCTGGAGAAGGAAATGGCAACCCACTCCAGTACTCTAGTCTGGGAAATTCCATGAACAGGAGCCTGGCAGGCTATAGTCCACAGGGTCAAAAAGAGTCAGACACAACTTAGCAACTAAACAACAACTGTCTGTATTGCTGCAGTTTTCCTGCTTTAGTGAGGAAAGTGAAGCTCAGAGACTGAGTGACTTGCTCTTCCGGCTCACATAGCTGGTCAGTACAGAGCCAGGGCTTCCAACCCAGAATGTTCTTAATGTCTTAAAATCAGTAATTATAGGTTAAGATTTAAAAAACAAAAAAGACTGTGGCAATCCAAGAAAGTGAGATTATTTGGCTCCCTTGGAGGAAGCGAGAGCACTGGGAAGACGCATCACCAGAGCATGGGAAAAAGTGAAGCTGCGGCTTCTCTGTGAGCCAGTCCTTTCCTGGCAGCATCTTGGAACAGAACCAACTATAGCAGAGCTTTCTGGTTTAATATGAGCCGCAGAGTGACTTTTTTCTGTAGTGCTTTCACTTCTTTCTCTCATCTCTGCTTAGTTAACCTCAGGCACCTGCCTGGCCTGCTGGGCAGCCACGCAGTCAGCAGGCCCAGCGCTGGCCCCCGAGGAACGGGGGACGCTGCTCCTGGTCCCCTGGGCCGCGGCCGCTGCAGGCTGAGCAGGATACTGTGAGCCGGGGGCTTGATGGCCCACAGGACAGCCGAGTTTTCCTTTTCTTTCTGTTTGCCCTTCCAAGTTGAGAATCAACCCCAGTCTCCCCCTACTTTGTCCCCCTGCCTCTCCTCACTCAGGCCCCACTGCAGGCTCACATTCTATGTACACAGTACTGTCCTAATATTTCTCTTTTCTCCAGGCAGGAAATAAGAACTCATTTTTTAGAGCCATTCAGGAAGTCGTCCAGAGTTATAATGGCCTATTATCTAATGGCCAGAGTTTACTTAGGCTTTCACTACTTCCACTGCCCACTTGAAACAAGGAAAAATATTTCCCCCGCCACCGTGAGTGTGCTATTTACACTGACCACAAGCACTCGGACGTGGCGAGTTTCCCTCCAGACACGGATCCACGGAGCTGCCCAGCACCACACTTCAGGCTAACACTATCTCCTGTTCATTTAAGAAGTCTCTCAGTTACTTTCTTTTAGTGTGTGATCTGAACATTGTGCTCACAATCCCTTTATTTAACCCTTCATTGCTTACAGAGTTGATCACCGCGAGCTGTGGTACTTATTAAAAATGGGTATCCCTAGGCCTGTAACTGAGATTATGGGAGGGTGGGCCTCCAGAACACTCACATTCTAAGTCTTGTTTTCTGAACCCAAAAAAGGCAGAGCATGTGCTTGTACGAAAGATGGTTTGTGCCTAAAGTGTGTAAAACATTTCAAATGTGTGGCAAAATGTGCTTTATGGTCACCAAAGATTTGTTATTTTTATTAGGAGCGTTAATGACAGGAACAGACCTTGAGGAAAGATTGAGAAAGCAGCCTTTGCTCAGCTGCTGTCCGCGCTGCGGTGATGAGCTGGGTCGCCCTCTCGGGGTCCGTGAACACCCACACCCGCAGCCGGGGCCCCGCCCCGTGGGCCGAGCTCTCCTGCAGGTTACGGGCAGGCCTGGCCCTGAGTCAGGCTCACAGGAGCCTGTGCAGGTGAGCAGGGAACATTCCAGCACCTGGTGTGCAGCGGCCCCTCCCTCCGCACCCTTCCCTCTGTGTCACAGGCCACAGGAAGGGACCCACGGCAGGAACTCGGGGTGTGTGTGTCCGGAGCTGCCCGCGGAGGAGGTGATAGAGGGAAACGGGGATCTCCTTCCTCAGATCCTGGAAAGTGCTCCCTCTCCACGTCCTGGCATCCGCCACACCTGCCCGGCGCCCATTCCTCTCCGTCGGGGTGACACCCCCACAGAGCCTGAGGTGCCAAGGCGGAAACAGGAGAAGAAAACCTGGGTTCAGACTCTGCACTCACCTCGCGCCCCTGCCCTGCTCTGTCAGGCCCCCTTGGCACACATCGTGGACGAGCCAGAAATCCATTCTGTAAAACTGCAAGACAGATGCTAGAAATGTGCCTAGGATGTCTTCATGAGCCAGAACACAGGTGCCTTCAAGGACATTTAACCACTTTGCCCTGAGTGTTTGCATTCTCCCTGAATGGAGCCCAAGCCACACTTCTGGTTATTCAGATTACACGGGGGTAATTTCAAAGTAATTTAAAAGGCAACTGCCACTGCTGGGCATCTGCACTGCAAATTAAATGCCTGGCACATGACTTTATTAAGGTAATAGTTCATTACAATACAAATTACACGTGCCACCTGGGTGCCCTCACCGGCACCCACCCCTGTGATTAGCAGCGGCCATCGCCCGCCCTCTCAGCCCTGATGAAAGCCTCCATCATTCTGCTAATGGGGACGCAGCCCTCTTATCAGCCCCATTTGTTCCTTTTTTTTTTTTTTTTTTAATGCTGACACTGTTTTCTTTCTGGAATGAAAAGCCTCTGCTGATTAAATTGAAATGTATGTCTCACTCCCGTCCCTTTGAATGTGAAGACCTCCTGCACTCCCCCATTCTTCCTCTTCTGCTCCTTCTCTATGCTTAACTGTCTTCATTTATTTATTTGTTTGGCAGTATTTTAATTACTTGACACAGAAATGCCTCATCTTTGTAAAAAGTTCAGTGGTAGCAGAAAGTCAGAGAGTGTAGAGAACCAAGCTCTCAGATGCCACTTCCACCAGCCAGTTTGGGAGGTGCCTTCCAGAATTTGTTCTCCGTATTTTACATGCAAAAATATGCAGAAACAAAAATAGTTTTTGTTTATAATTTTATACAGTGAGTTTATATAATGCAAACTCTTCTGCCTCTTGCTCCTTTTTTTTTAGCTTCACTTTACCTGAGAGCTTTCCAAATTGCAATAATGTGTACGAAACAGCCTCATCTGTGTGATTGTTCCTCGTCCTGGGGTGGCCTGCTGCTGCTGCTGGGCATTTAGATGGCTTTAGATTTGTCAGCCAGAACAGTGCGGGCTGCAAGTGAACATGTTGACTCAGATTTTCTCTGCACACAGGAAGGGGTTTTCCAGAAGAGAGTTGGAAAGGAAAGAGTTTTCCATGGATTTTTCAGTCAAATTTTTAAAAAATTTCCATCATACTCAGCAGTTGTAAATACATATGCAGAGCCCCAAATCATCAAGATCATTTCCCCATCTATCCTTTTGTGAAGCCAGGCATGTCACGCCAAGAAGTAATGTCACTTCACCACACCATCCTTCGCTATGCATCCCTAAAACTTCGAGTTTCCTGTCATCCCAAGGAGAATGGAAGTTCAAGGAAGGCTCAAGCTGTTGGTCAGAAGAGTCTCTACTGTGTTCTAAATCTGGCCCTGGGCGGGAGTCCATGAGGACTGCTTGAACAAGCGCAGAGCTTGCCTCATACCAGGCCCCTCAGCTTGCAGAAGAGCTGCTCTCACATGGCCAGACCCAGTCCTTCCTTGGTGTGCACATGCGAGTGAAGTTCAGCAGAACAGTACATACGGTACACACCCTTCATGACTAAGCTGTCTGTGACTTCTGCTGTGCTGGGGACAGAATGGCCCGTAACACAATATTGTGGGTGAAATATTGTAAACTGTGCCTTGCTTCATTTTGCACTCGGCCTGACAGTTCAATTAGATGCTGAGTTCTGCGAATTTATTTGAAGAGGTCAGGAAATGCCCTGGAGGCTGAGATCACGTGGCTGCCTGTCGTGGAGCAGCCACCTTAATTGCTGCGGTAAGCTCTGCATCAGGAGCATCAGCCCTGGCCTCCCGTGCAGCCTGCGGTGAAATGCGCCCCATGGAGGCTCCCGAGTCCTCGCTGCCCTTTAGGGGCGCTTGCAAATCCAAGCAGCCCTAGATCCAGCACTCACAATTCACCCACCCCCACAATTGTAGCACATGAACAACCCTGTTTTTCATTGTCCAGAACTGCTTTTTCTATATTTATTTTTGTATAATTGCTTTTGAAGAAATGGTTCAAATTTTATATCACGTGGAACATGTTAATAGAATCAAGATTATAAACCTTGTTCACCAGTGCACAACAGGCTGTCCTAGCAAAAATGTCACCAAGCTCCGTGACGAGCAGGTGACGTCATTCGTGTGCCAGGCTAATCATTAATACAGCCGCCTGCCGTGGCGTCAGCCTCTGGGCAGGGCTAGCTGGTAGTGCATCTCCAGCAGTTTGCAGATGATAAATGTGGTTTGATCATGTTGCTAAAGAGCTGTCAGTGTAGAGATTGGATTAGAGGTTAGGACTGGATGGGTTCTATTGCTAGCATTTCTACAAATGGCCAGTTAGAAAATTGAATTCAGCCTGAACACCTATGTGAAAAACTGTAATGTACACAGTTCACTTAATCAGTTACCTATATGTGTTCTATCATTCTAACCTGCCCTGTATTTTCACGTTTCTGATTTTAATAAAAAAAAAAAATCCAGACTTAAATGGGACTTTGAAAATTACTTGATTTATGTTGTCTTAACTTCCTGAAGCTGCGTGTAGGAAAAAGAGGATGAGCTAGTGGTCTCAGTGGCCCCCTGCAGCATGAGCACCTGTCCGCCCCTCACACTGGGCAGCCTTTCGGGTCACTTCTGGTGGTCGTGTCCTGTGAGAGCAGATCTGCCTTTTAGTTCTGTTTTCTGTATTTGAAATTATCAAGATCATGTTTCCAGGCTTTTGAAATGAAGTTGCCTTTGTGTTGGTATTGGTCATTTTTTACTCCACTTAGTTTCGGAATCTCTAGCTTGACCAGTTTATAACCCAAATGGTAGTTTACAGTTAGTAATAAATCCCACAAATGACTGTAGTAGCCAAGTCCATATTCTCTTCCCACTGCTCATTTCCAGGTTTTAGTCCTAGTTAATGATAAACAAAACAGAGCGTGTCTCACCCTGATTGTAGAGCTCCTCTGCACTGTTCCTCCTTGCTCTCTCATGGGATCACCCAGCTGTCTCTTCTGGAAGCACTAATTTCTGCTCATATCTGTACACAGTCAACAATGAAAAAATGATTTTTTGAGAGGGAAACTGCATTTATATCTATTCTAATTTTGATGGAAACTTTCTCTAGAGATTGGGGTTTTGTTTTTAAAGTTTTTTCTTGTAAGCGTGGGAAAGTTTTTGTATCTGTTTTCCAAAGACTCACCTGAGTTTCTCTTAGGCAGTGTCATTTAAGACTCAGTGTTTTGAGTCTAGTGTTGGTGTTGGTCCTCCTGGTCACATTGTGACTGTTCCTGATGGCCCAGGAAGATAGGTGCCAACAGACACGCAGCAGTTGTCCTCATAAAACATTGGATATGTCGCAGATGATGGCAACACCATGCGCAGGACAGGAAGTGCATCCACCTAGAACTTAAGAGTACCGCAGCATGGGGTGCACATAACACCTAAAAAATGAAACTATTGTACAGACGCAGAGCATCACAAAGGCTTGTTTGTTTTCCCCATGACAAAGGAAAGTTTGTCTTTAAGACATCTGGCAATAACATTTTTCATTCGGAAGTTAATCTTAGAAATGAGTTTCCATTGACTGGTGAGGAGAATGAATTGTCCTAACCCAGCATCCAGCTGTCCATCCTTGGGAGAGAGAGCTCTTGACCTCTCGCGGTCAGTCAGGAGAGGCTGCAGCTTTGTGACAGTGCCAATTCTGGGATGTTTGCCTAAGGACCATCCTGAGCACAGCAAAGGGGCTCCGTGAACTGACCCTGCTACTGCCCAGGTGATCATACAGGACAAGCTGACCTCACGATAGGAGGTCCAGTCAGAGAGAAGTTTGCAGGCATCTAATTTTGGGGCAGTTGATAGAGCAGTGCTTGAAGACTCCTTAAATTAGTGACTAACATCTAGGTCATGGTTTCCTACTAAGCGATCATAATGAAAATAGGATGAGGAATCTACTCTAGAGCATTCTAGCAAATTTCCTTCTAACTTCATCTCTCCCTTATGCTAGATACTCTAAGACTTTGCATGCATGCTGCTATCTCAGATCAGTTTTGGAAGAGGGTGAAAGAAGTAAACATGTGGTGCTTTCCACTGCTTCTGACGATCATCATTGATTAGTACCACATGTTCATGTGCTCTAGACAGACCTTGCTTTCTAGCAGATTTCAAAGTCATTGTCTTTGAAATATTAGATTTCTAACATATTTCAGACTCATTATCTTTGAAATATTAGAAAGTTCCCAGCAATTTAGCAGAGGCATTTTGGGTCATTCAAAACCATGACTCATAGTAATGCAAATTCATGACTCTAACTTGAATTAAGACATCCAGACTTGGAAAGTTGCTCTGAAGGCTTTTTGGGGACTTGGAGCTCTGAGCTCCATCAGTAGTTTCTTCACTCCTCTTTCCTCAATGTGTGTGTGTGCTTAATCTCTAAGTTGTGTCCGACCTTTAGTGACCCTATGAACCTTTAGTGACCCCACCAGCCTCCTCTGTCCACGGAATTCTCCAGGCAAGAACACTGGAGAGGGTAACCATTCCCTTCTCCAGGGGATTTTCCTGAACCAGGGATTGAAGCCAGGTCTCCTGCATTGCAGAAGGATTCTTTACCATGAGTCACCAGGAATGTCTTGCAAATGTGGACCAAAAAGATGGTCATTTCCCTGAGGACACTCCTTGATCCTGTTATTTTTGTGTAACTCCTGGTGCCCAGGCCTGCGGGACTTAGGGCAGGGTCTCTCCAGACCCCGAGGGTGCACTCGCTTGGAAATGCTGGGAGAAGGAATCTGTCACCTTGGAAACTTAGAGCCACCTCCAGCTAAACAGGAAAGTCAGTGGTGAACACAGGGTGATCCTGGGGCTTAATTCACTCTTAAGCTGATAAGAGAAGAACTTCTGGGAGATTTAGTTGAATAGATTCCACAGGGAAAAGAGAAAACAGTATTTTAAAACTCAAATTTGTATTTTCTTTTACTTTTGATTCAGTAAAAACTCTATAGGTTTTATAGAGCCTTAGAAGTCACCCTGTGGGGTTGAATGTATTGCTTTTGGCATGTTTGAAGCCATTACCACTGTTAAGAAAGAAAAAGTCACAAAACAGTGATAAGAGCAACAAAGATTAGATTGACAGCAGGGCATCGTGAAAACAAAATAATAGCTTATTGCCTCTATCCTCATAATTAAAAAAAATATATATATATACGCACACCCTGGCAACCTGGTTTAGATCCTGGGCCCACGTAACATTCAGCAGCTGGGAGTGTGCACATCAGCCTCTTCAGTGGAGCCAAATGGAAGGCAGTCTGGGGTCAGGCAACTGTGCTCCTGCCAGAAACCACTCCTCTCCGCAAGGAACCCTCAGCTCAGTGAGTCTCAACTGAAATGGTCTGAAGAGCTTTCAAACACCAGTGCCCACCCCAGAATGATTAATTTGCAGATAACACATTTTAAAGAACGTGCCATGACTTACTGAACATCTGACCCAATGATTCAGTCTATAAGTTCTTTCCCTTTAATTTTCATGGTAGTAAGTGCGAGTTTCCCACCTGTGTCTTCTAGGTTTGGCAACTCTTGGTTCTATTTCATAGCAGTGCTGGCTCTGTTGATCAGAATTCACTCATGGCTTCTTTCTAGAAGAACATGGTGGTGATGGGGAGTTGTCTCCCCAGCAAGTAATAAAGGGTGAATTTGTACATCAGGACGTCTCTTCCTATTGGCTGCAGCTGTCTGCTGACTGTGAATAGTGTTGTTTCTGAACAGTTTGCAGTAACGTTGGGTTAAGAAAACGTGTCAGCACACCATGAGGTATCATCGGTGACGGAGACGGTGGCCTGGGGACTAGCTCATTCGTTCAGCAGGTTTCTCTCTCGGGCTGCTGAGCGTTTACTGAATGTTGGGCATGCAGATATGAAGCAGACACAGCCCTGCCCTCTCATCTCCCCCTTTGTTTCAGTCCAGTTAGGACAGAGCCAGGGGTCAGCGCTCAGAGGATTGACTGCACCTCTTCGTACCATGACCAGCCTTATTCTTCACTCCCTTGCTTGTTGTTGACCTGAACAGTATCTTTGGGGCTCACTTTCCTCACATGTGATATTTAAATGCTAATAGATGCTGCTGGCAGGGGCCTTAACCTGTTCAGTAACAAATGAAGCATCCCTTACTCTGTGCCCCCAGCTTCCTGCATTCCGGGCCCTCCCTGTTCCGACTGCTCCGGCAGCCCCTCCCCAGCACATTTCCCTGTGTCTGTGGCACCCAGGCCCAGGTTACATCCTGAGCCTCTTCACTGACCACTTCCTCTGGGTCTCCTCTGAAGGGCTCCACAGTTGCTGCCCCGTAACTAGCATTTTGGGTACCAGGGTGTGAAGAGGAGTGAGCGGTATTTCAGAGCTCTCAGCTGCTGTCTCCAGATGATGAGGTCCCCACTTCCCAATCCTTAAGGTTTATCACTCAACGCCCTTGAGAATGACATTTGGAACTCCAGAGCTGTGTAATTCCAAATCACCTTTCCAGCCTGCTCCCACGGCATTATAGCTGTTTCACCTCAGAAATCTTAAAGCCTAATATCAGAAACCCAGATTTAATGCTTGTTGCAGCGCTTTGCTCTATCACACTTTGGAGATATTGCATTTTTTTTTTTTTTTAAACAAACTGAAGGTTTGTGGCAGCCCTGCATCAAAAAAGTCTTTTAGTGCCATTTTTCCAACAGCATATGCTTACTCTGTGTCACTTCTGGTATTCTTGCAATATTGCAACCTTTTTCATTATCATATTTGTTTTGGTGATCTGTGATTAGTGATCTTTAATGCTATTATTCCGAAAAGGTTACCACTCCCCGAAGGTTCAGATGATGATTAACAATTTTTTTTAGCGATAAAGTACTTTTTTTCCATTGTAATCTACTTGCTTTACAATGTTGTGTTAGCTTCTGCTGTACAATAGAATGAATCCACCATAAGTATACGTATATCCTCCTCCCCTTGAGCCTCTATCCCACCCCCTCATCCCACTCCTCTAGATCATTGCAGAGCACTGGGCTGAGCTCCCTGTGCTAACAGCAGCTTCCCACCAGCTATCTATTTTACACATGGTAGTGTATACATGTCAGTCCTAATCTCCCAATCCGTCCCTTCCTCCTCTCCCCACCTCATGTCCACCCACATGTCCATTCTCTGCGTCTGTGTCTCTCTACCTGCCCTGAAATTGGGTTCATCTGTACAATTTTTCTAGATTCCACATACATGCATTAACATACACCATTTGTTTTTCTCTTTATGACTTACTTAACTCTGTATGACAATCTCTTGGTCCATCCATGTCTCTGTAAGTGACCCTATTTGTTCCTTTTTCTGGCTGCATAATACTCCATTGTCTATATGCACCACAACTTCTTTATCCATTCATCTGTCAACATGTTCCGGCTATTGTAAAGAGTGCCACCGTGAACACTGGGGTACATGTGTCTTTTCATATTATGGTTTTCTCAGGATATATGCCCAGTAGTGGGATTGCTGGCTCATGTGGTAGTTCTGTTTTTAGTTTTTTAAGAAATCACCACACTGTTCTCCATAGTGGCTGTATAAATTTACATTCCCACCAACAGTGCAAGAGGATTCCATTTTCTCCACACCCTCTCCATCATTTATTGTTTTGTAGATTTTTTGATGATGTCCATTCTGATTGGTGTGATGTGATACCTCATTGTAGTTTTGATTTGCATTTCTCTAACAATTAATGATGTTGAGCATCTTTTATGCACCTCTTGGCCATCTGTATAGCTTTTTTAGAGAAATGTCTGTTCAGGTCTTCCACCCATTTTTTGTTTGGGTTGGTTGTTTGTTTTTTTTTTTTTTATAATGAATTATATGAGCTGTTTGTATATTTGGAAATCAATCCTTTGTCTGTTGCTTCATTTGCAAATGTTTTCTCCTACTTTTAGGGTTGTCTTTTTGTCTTGTTTATGGTTTCCTTTGCTTTGCAGAAACATTTAAGTTTAATTAGGTCCCATTTGTTTATTTTTGTTTTTATTTCATTACTCTAGGAGATGGATCAAAAAATATCTTGCTGTGATTTGTGTCAAAGAGTGTTTTTCCTGTGTTTTCCTCTAAGAGTTTTATAGCCTGACATTTAGGTCTTTAATCCATCCTGAGTTTATTTTTGTGTATGGTGTTAAGTAATGTTCTCATTTCACTCTTTTACATGTAACTGTCCCGTTTTCCCAGGACCACAATGTTGTTTTCTCCATTGTGTGGTCTTGCCTCCTTTTTCATAGATTAGGTGACCACAGGTGCATGGGTTTATCCCTGGACTTTCTGTCTTGATTACTTAGCTTTGTAGTGTAGCCTGAAGTTAGGAAGACTTATTCTTTCAGCTCCATTTTTCTTTCTCAAGATTGCTTTGACTTTTCAGGGTGTTTTGTGTTTCCATAAACAATTGTAAAATTTTTTGTTCTAATTCTGTGAAAAATGCCATTGGTAATTTGATAGGGATTGCATTGAATCTGTAGATTATTGCTTCGGGTAGTAGAGTCATTTTCACAATATTGATTCTTCCCACCTAAGAACATGATGTATTTCTCTATCTGTCTGTGTCGTCTCTGATTTTTTTCATCAGTATTTTGTAATTTTCTGAGTATAGGTCTTTTGCCTCCTTTCGTACATTTATTGCCAGGTATTTTATTCTTTTTGTTGTGATAGTAAATGGGATTGTTTCCTTAGCAATAAAGTATTTTTGAGTTAAAGTACGTACATTGCTTTTTTAGATATAATGTTATTGAACCCTTAATAGATTATGATATTGTGTAAATATAACCGGAAAACCAAAAAATCTGTGTGAGTCACTCTATTGTGATTTTCAATTTATTGCAATGATCTGGAACCAAAACCAAAAAACTTCCGAGGTCTGCCTGCACTATGGTTTGGAAAAAAAAAAAATGAGCAGCTAGGGTTGTATGAACACCTCATACTGTTTTCATTTTTTCACAATGAAGACTTCTCCCCTCTTATAAGAATGTCACCCCTCTTCTCTACTGGTTAAATTCTAGTATTCCTTCTGATCCCCAGTCTCTCTTTATCATCTCTCCAGATGTTCTATGGAAGCCTTCTTTTGCAGTTTTGAAGTGAGTGAAGTCACTCAGTTATGTCTGACTCTTTGCAACCCCATGGACTGTAGCCTACCAGGCTCCTCCGTCCATGGGTTTTCCAGGCAAGCTTACTGGAGTGGGTTGCCATTTCCTTCTGCAGGAGATCTTCCCTACTTAGGGATTGAACCCGGGTCTCCTGCATTGTAGGCAGACGCTTTACCGTCTGAGCCACCAGGGAAGTCCAGTTTTAGTAAAGACTAAAACCTGTTGACCTGTTGACAATGCAGGAGACCCAGGTTCATTCCCTAAGTGGGGAAGATCTCCTGGAGAAGGAAATGGCAACCCACTCCAGTCCTCTTGCCTGGAAAATCCCATGGAAGGAGGAGCCTGGTAGGCTACAGTCGATGGGGTCGCAAAGAGTCGGACACGACTGAGTGACTTCACAAAACCTGTATATCTGTATAAAGGCTAAAACTTACCCTAAAACTTACCTACCATGTCTGGTTTGGAAACTGGTCGTCTGTCTGGAGCCACAGTTCCTCCTCATGTTCTCGGGGTACTGCCTCCCTTCTCTAACGCACGTTTGTGGGCTGTGTTGAAAGTATCCAGGCCACTTGCTGCCGAGTGTGGAGAGATGCTTGGTCGAGCTGGCCAGACACATCTGCTCTGATAAGCCACACAAGCACCCTCACAATCTTTCTTAGTCCTCCTGCAACATGAAGCCCTGTTTTTTCTGCTAATTTAGATAAAATTTCCTTTGTAAATCTTGGTAAAATGTAGACTTTAAACTTGTCATTGGTTTTCCAGTTATATAGTTATATTAACCACACAGAATCTTGTAAGATATACCCATGTGTACAGGGAGGTGTGCTTCTGAGTTAACTCTGGCACACCAGTGGACAAAAGCCTAAACCATGTCATGGTCTTTGCCATTTAAGCCCAGTTTTTCTGCTTGTTTATAAAAATTCTACCAAGCTATGGGAATTAGATGACAGAGATTACCTATTATTTCAAAACAAATTCTATTTCTGAATATTTTACTTGCAGGAAGATATGAAGCACCATGATCTCCAGGAGCAGGAAACCAAAATATTTTCCCACTTGGATATAAATTAATTGATCATGTGTTCCAGGCCCAGCTGCTCTTTCCGCAGCTTCCAGTTTTACATTTGTTGAGTAGAAACGTATCAATTCCCTTGGAAAAAGAGACCTCTGTCTCCCTCACACTGGTGGTGGAGTCTGGCTGCGTCTTCACTGCCCGCTCCAGGGTGGCTCTCAGTGATGGCCATGCCCTTTCTGGGGGCTGGGCAGGGCACTGGGGCGGCAGTGTTTCTTGACTGCTCCCTTCATGAAGTTATTGGAGGTTCTGCCAAGATTAGATGTTAATAAACTGCCTGTATCGCACTTGTGCAATGGAGCTAGTGCAATGGAATGAATGTAATGTAAATTCAATACCCCAGCTCTTCCCCAGGCCTCCAGATGCACAGTATCATCCTCCTTTGCCCGATAAGGAAACGGAAGCAAGAGAGACTATGACTTTCCCGAGGTTGAGCCTGTGTTCTTTCTGAAGCTTGAATTGGTTCAGTTCAGTTCTTTCTGGAGCATGAATTAGCTCAGTCGTGTCCGCTTGTTTATGACGCCCTCATGGACTGCAGCACGCCAGGCTTCTCTGTCCATCACCAACTCCTGGAGTTTGCTCAAACTCGTTCGTTGAGTCGGTGATGCCATCCAACCATCTCATCCTCTGTTGTCCCCTTATCTTCCTTGAATAACTAGTTCTAAAATGTTAGCATGCAAAGAAACTCCTGAGAACACTTGTCAAATGCAGACTTCTGTGTGCTGCCCAGATCTATAGAAACTGAAGGGGTCTGAGTCACTTTCCTGGAACACAGGACCCCAGCCTCCTCTTTGCTCCTTGCCTGATGGTCTAAGGGCTCTCAGATCCAGAGGAGCAGGCAGGGAACACAGCCACTGTGAGAGTGAGCTCAGTTGACAAAGCTCCCGCTCACACCTCCCACCCACAGCAAAACAAAGTAAAACTGACCGGCCCAGCTATCCATCAAGGAACAAATGGATAAGCAAACACCCACACTCACCTGAAGGGGATTTATTATAAAGCTAATGAAACTGAAGCTCCTTCCAAGGCCCTGGGAGGTCCTGGCAGTATGCTGGCAGGGTTTTATATTTTATGAAATTTGCATAAAGGAATTATCCTGTGACTTTTCATTCCAAGTATTCACTTTCACTTTGTACCTAATTCTCTATGCAGAAGCCTCAGGACCCATAGAGCCTGTGTCCTCTTCTAGGGCCACCGGTGGATCCTGCACCGGAGTAAAGAGATTTCAGGAGATCAGCGTGCCTGGTGGGCAACAGCCAAGACAGAGTCTGTACTTTGCCCAGTAACAGCCACAGGACATTCCCACTTGTGAGAGAAAGGAGTGATGCACTTGTATGCCCCTAAGCACCTGTAAGGGCCTCCCCTGGTGGCCCAGGCAGTAAAGCATCTGCCTGCAGTTTGGGAGACCCAGGTTCGACCCCTGGGTTGGAACGATGCCCTGGAGAAGGGAATGACAACCCACTGCAGTACTCTTGCCCGGAGCATTCCATGGACAGAGGAGTCTGGCAGGTTACAGTCCATGGGGTGGAAAGAGTCAGACACAACCAAGTGACTACCACACACACACACACACACACACACACACACACGCACCTCTAAAAAGGTTTTTAGCCCTATATCCTTCTATACTCTGATCTTTCCCCAAACTTCAAAATGAAATTGATTCTATTATTTTTCTAACTAGAAGTGTTAATTGTTATAGGAAGTTTGAAAATAATTAAAAATGTAATGAGAAAATATTCTCAAATCATGCCTCACAGTAATAACTACTGTAACATTTATTTAAAATTGGTGTTCCTTCCAGGACAGACCCCAGAGCTGCCCTTTGCCTTGATGGTGTAGTTGCTGAAACAGAGAATCCCCTTTGCTTTAAAAATGAGGGTGTAGGTAGCATTATTGGAAACAGAAAGCTCATTGATTTTTTTTCCAACCCTACATCTAAAGAGCGTGTATTTCTCTGAATAACCAATTTTTGGCCTGGTTGGGACCAGCGCAGTCAGGGGAGGAGCACACCTGTTCACCTCCTTGCGAGCGTGTCAGCCACTAACGTGTTTCTAAAGACCTGGAAACATTCATGGCCTTTTAACAGTCGAGAATGCATTAAATATATAACTTGACTCTCTACATGATGAAATATTCCTCAGCTAGTAAAAAGTATTCTGTATATAAATATTTATTAAAATAAAAATCTGGGTCTTCCCAGTGCACCAGGCCCAAGCACTTGTCTCATGCATCCAATCTGGGCTGGTGATCTGTTTCACCCTAGATAATATACATGTTTCGATGCTGTTCTCTCGAAACATCCCACCCTCGCCTTCTCCCACAGAGTCCAAAAGTCTGTTCTGTACATCTGTGTCTCTTTTTCTGTTTTGCATATAGGGTTATGACAAAAACCACTACAATATTGTAAAGTAATTAGCCTCCAACTAATAAAAATAAATGGAAAAAAAATCTGGCAATTTATTAAATTTGGTAATAAAAAAAGGCAAGTGAAAAATTAGCAGTAGAATCCCATTTTTATAAATAAATTCCCCACCTGCCAGGTATTTATACAAATAGTTCTAAAAATACAAAAACCTATGAAGATCTTTGGTTTTATCTTCTTTTCCTGTTTGCTTATCTATAATACAAGTTTGCTTCGAAGAACATGTCCCTTCAACAGCATAAAAGTGAAATAATTGAATTACTTTAAACAAGATGGCCCTCCAAGCAGCCGTCCTTTGTAATTTGAAGCTTCAGTTTTCTCAATTGATAAAAATATTCAACAAGGTGTTGAAATAATATGTGAACAAGTAACCCATAGAAGGTGTTAAGGTGTTGTCTGTGAGCTGATTATGAAGTGATTTGATTCCTGACGCGCACCTTCTGATTTCCACGCAGCAGTCGCTGCTCCGGGAGCTCTGTCTCCAGGGGGAGCAGGTGAGGGCCGGAGAAAGTCCCCACAGCACAGCGTGTGGCCCTCCAGGTGCTTCTCAAGTGCCTGTCCCCTCCCATCCTCCCTCCTTCCTCCCGTGGCCTCAAAGAGGAAGTGGAAGTCATTTTAGAAGTAGTCCTATGTTCTTGCTAACCTGTGCTCACGTGGTCACACGTGGTTTCCTTTCTGTCCTCTGCTGGTTTACTCTCTGGAATTCAGTGGATCGCAGCCCCATTCCTGGAATGCTGTGAAGATCGTGGTCCACGTTCCCCATGTCTCATCGATTAAACAGATGTTTCAGATGCTCTAACAGATGCCCTTTCTGGGGTGGAATGGCCCCATTTGACACTTTTGTTTGGGTCCGTGGAAAGGGTAGTTTTTTTTAGTGATACATTCTTTTAAGAATTAAAAGCCACCACTTGGCTTTCAGAATTGGAAGTCAGTGTGATGGTACAAGCCTTGAGAGTGAGGGCAACATTCCTTTCTATGAGAAGATTAAATTAATTGCTCAAAATAGCTGAGGAGGACACTTGGTCCCAGAGGCACAGGAAGAATTCAGGCGAAAGGTGGGAAGAGAGCGCTTTGCACTTCGTCCCTTTGAGAGCTGTGACCAGATGCTGCAGAGCCCGCTGCTGCCAGAGCCACCTTCTCGAGGGGTACCCTGCTGTCCCCAGCTGTGGCCCCCCCAAGGACAGGCTGCCCAGGCTGTGCCTGCACTGAGGCAGGCAAGGGTGGGGGCCATCTTCTGCTGATGGTTCTGTGTGCCCCCTTCCAGCATCTGACTCGTGAGAAAGCACAGATTTCACAATCTCTCCCATGCCTTCTGCCAACTTCTGTGAACAGATGTGGAATTAAAAAAATAAAAGCAAAGGACGTCCATTCGCAATTTAATATTATAACTGGGATATTTCTAATAGAAGAAAATAGGCTAATGACTTGCTTAAAATCTCAGAGATGGAACCAATACATTAAATGCACCAGTGTTTACACATATGAGCAGACCCACATTTTACTGCTCTTTGCTTTATTGTATTTCAAAGATACTGAGTTTTTTTTTTACAAGTTGAAGATTTGTGGCAACCCTGCTTTGTCAGATGATGGTTAACATTTTTAGCAATAAAGTATTTTTTAATTGAGCTATGTATATTTTTTTAGACATGATGCTGCTGAATACCCACTAGACTACCATATAGTGTAAATATAATTTTAGTATGCGTTGGGAGTGCAAAAACTCCTGGTTCTTACTTTCCTGCCATGTTCACTTTATTGCCTGGTCTGGAATGGAACCTGCAGTGTCTCTGGGGTCTGCCTGTGCTCCACAAGGTGGGCTGCATCTCACAATTTTAATCTTCTAGCATTTTTCTGAGAGACACTGGGTCTAGGAGCCCTGCACACCAGCCAGGTTTGTCAGGAAGAGGTCAGCCTTCGTTGTGGCCTGGGTGGCCACGGTGTGGGGCCAGCCAGCCTCGCAGCACCTCCAGGCCTTCCGTGGGCAGCCTGCTCCTTGAGCAGGGACTTGAGCACCTCAGGAAAGGAAAATGCTGGAAGATCACAAGCCTTCACGGAGCTGCTCCCGGCCTGTTTGCTGATGCTAGCTGGATGCAGTGGTCCAGGAAGGCCCAGCTCCTGTGTGGTGTGGGATCCAATCACAGCTGCGTCATGCACTCCCCTCCCCCGTGAGCAAGGATGTTCCGTGTAAACAGCAGGGTTGATTCCATCTGGCCAGCTCCTCTGGGTTTGGTGGGTGGGCCCCCAGGAGAGGCTGTGCCTCCAGGCGCACCTCCCCACCCCAGCTGTCTGCTTTCTAAATGGTCTCAGAGCAGCTGTGCACCGAGGTGACCCCGCTCACAGCTGCGGCGAGCGAGGCCCAGGAAGGGGACTGCGGCTTCCGCCCTCTTGGAGCACCGAGGCCTTGGGGTCCTGGGCTCGGGGGACACTTGACAGGAAGTGGCAGCCAGGCCGCCTGGAACCTCGGGATTGGGGTCCATCTGAACTCTGCTGATGGCAGGACCTCAGCACACCAGAGACTGTCTGTGTGCCACCTTTTTCTATAGCTCTAGTAATTTAAAAAAGAATGATTTTTGTCATTATCACAGTATCCGTGTCCCCACCTCACCTTTCTTCTGGTCCTCTGACACCACACAGGAGGCCTTCTTTCTTCATGCGAGTCCCCCAGTTTAAAGACAGCTGAACGTCCTCTTCCTGAGGCCAAGCAGCCCCCTCCCCGCAACCAGTGATGGCTCTTGTCACACTTTGTCACCGGCCCAAGGGACCCAGTGCTTCCCAGGCAGCCCCCGACGACGCCTGCCCTCTCGCAGCTACCCTGGTGTATTGGGGTTTGGGCACCTGAGTAAAGCACTTATCTTTTGTCCCTTTTCAATTAGTACTGTTATCAACACGCCTTTCTTTCAGCCTCCTGAGGACTCCTGGGATCCAAGCCTGCCACACAGTTCAGCCTCCCAGTGTTTCATAGTGCTTTCTGTGACTTTACTTACCACACTGAGGTATGGATGTTGACCAAGACTCAGTTGTACGTGGTTAACTCTACTGCCCTCAACTGCTTAGAAATCAATACTGTGTCAACAGGCTCTGTTTACCCTATGGGAATCCATGAAATCCTATCAGCTGCCATGTCTTTACTAATTAATTTTATGGCTTAGTTAACTAGATGGTCTCATTGCAATTCATATTGTAATATGCCTTAAAATATCTCTACTTTCCTAATACTTTCTAATGCATTTTTTAAAGATACGTTTGCAACATTAATCAAACATTCATGAACCTGTAGTGTCTCATTAAGAGATGGAGTTGAAAGCTGGCATATTTCACTTGAAGCCCAGTCTGAGGAAGGAAGTTTATATAGACAGAGCTATGCAGGTGGAGTGTCTGGGAAGAACAAGGTACCAGTGGATGGCAGTGTTCGAATCTGAGCAAGGAATATTGTCAAGGAAATTTAGGCCTCAGACTATGTTCTTCTACAGAATAAAATCCTGTAAAAAATTCACAGATATTCTGGAACTGTCTCTTGATTGGGAACTATTCATACAGGTTTTATCATCTCTAGTTGCAAGAACAAAGATGCTGTGTAAGACCTTCACATCTTTTAATTCACGAAAATTAATTTTTATTGAATTATATGGTTTCTAAAATTTTATTGCTTACATTACATTACTTTTATGTTTTCATGCCGGAGGGTAGAAGTGCCTATGCTCATATTAAAAACAGCAGTGTTAATTTCTGTCCGAATCAAAACCCAGTATATAGGATCTGTGGTGCTTATGCCTACTCAGAAGCATCTGAGACATGCTGAAAGAACATCTATTGCTAATAAAATAGGAAATGTTTAACAAATGTTTACTTTGTGATAGGCACTCACATGTGAGCTTTAGGTTCTCATTAACAACCCTCCATGGCAAAAGACATTGTGAGCAATTCAGCAGGAGGAAACTGAGGCATAGAGAGTCTACATAAATATCCCAAGGCCACACTGGTGATAACCTGTCAAGCTGGATTGAAGCCACACACATTGGTTCCAGCTCATCTGCAAGTCTGCTCTAGTAAGTTGTGGTAGATGGAGATTTGAAGTCACGTTGAACGCTGAGACGGGCTGGATTTAAATCCCACCCCAGCTGCCTACATGCTCTAAGACCTTGCTGAAAATTGTTAGTTGCTCAGTCATGTCCGACTCTTTGCAGTTCCATGAACTGTAACCCACCAGGCTCCTCTGACCATGGAATTCTCCAGAAAACAACACTGAAATAGGTAGCCATTTTCTTCTCCAGAGAATCTTCCCAACCCAGGGATTGAACTTGGGTCTCCCACATTGCAGGCAGATTCTTTACCATCTGAGCCACCAGGGAAGCCTCGTGGCAAGGTCATCTCCCTGAGCCTCATTTTTCTCAACTGTAAATTAAAAACTAGGGCCAATTATGGAGGGTTATCTTAAGAATTCCGAGGATGTGCACAGTACCTACCAGGCACCCAGTATATACTGCGTGGTCCACAGTGGTTGGCGTTGCTTTGTGTTCTTGGGGCAGAGATGCCAGCCGTGCCGGGTCGCAGCCACCTTGGCCCATCTGCCTTCTTCTCCCAGCTCCTGCCCATGGGTAGGCAGGGCTCAGTCCAGCAACTCAGGGAAGTGCTGACTCCTTTCATTCAAAACCCGTGTTAGTGATCCTGTGGAGTCTGTTTTTTGTATTTTTTTCTTTGTTTTTTTTCCAGTGAAGTAGGAAGTGGGCAGCCTTTCAGGGAAAGTGATTTAGAATCATTTTTTGTTTATACTTTAGCTTCATTTGATCAAAAACAAATGAGATCAACTGCTCTCAGAAAGCTACTCAAATGGAAGAAAAGTGGAGGTCAGGGAAGGAATTTGGGTTAGTAAACGTTTCCATTATAGAAACAGAATTAATAATCAGCAACAACTCTTTTTGGTTAATATGGTCAATTTACACTACAAAGATGCCCCTTTGAAAATTAATTGTACAGTGGATATTTACTTTGGATTTCAGGATTTGGAGTGTAATCAGCATTTTCAATTATTGTTATGAGCTTGTGGTTATTGCATCTTTACCCTTATTGCTTACTTTTAGCTGTCTCCTGTGATGTCAGGAACTTAGGCAGGAATAAGACATTTGGTTGTAATATAGCTTCATGTACTTTGGGAAACCAAAGAAAGGCTGCGCCTTCACTCCTTCAGGTACTGGAGGGGAAACTAATTCATTTGTTGTTCCTTTTTTAAAAAATCTTATTCTAAGGGATTTTGGAAGTCAGTTTTCTGTGTTAGAAGACAGGAATTTATAACTTTCTTACAAAATAGAGTGTTAGACCTACCTTCTGTGATCAAAGAGAAATTAGGCCGGAGGGAATGGGAGATGGGGAGATACAGGTAAAAACTTTCGGTCGTAAGAGGAGTTCATTCTGAGGATCTAACAGGTGGCTTGGTTGACGGCAGTTAATAACACAGCATTGTATTCTTGAGGTTTGCCATCACACAGATACATGACTTTATGTGATATGATCTTGATCTTGGTAATTACTTGTCAATGTATGTGTGTGTATGTATCAAGCATCACTCATATGCTTGAAGTCTATTAGATTTGCCGGTTATTGCTCAGTAAAGTTGAGGAGTAAAGAAGGAGAGCCTGGGTCTAGTCGTTTCAGTGCCCATATGTAGACATGAGTTGCTTCTCCTTTTCATCATGGAAACAGCTCCTGCATAGTGGTGCGTGCAGTGAACGAGGCGCAGTCAGTGTGAGGGCGCAGAGCTGGCCCCCCATGTCTGACTCCAGAGGGGCTGATGACATGCAGGTACATCTTAGGGCATAGGTTCACCCACATCAGGGTACAGAGCCATGCATAGAAAAAAGAATCCTGACTTTATTCTAAAGTTCATTTATATTTAAGGTTATTCTTTTTAATTTAGCTGTTTCGGTAGAATTTGACAAATGGGGCTTCCCAGGTGGCCCTAATGGGAAAGATCCCACCTGCCAATGCAGGAGACATAAGAGATGAGGGTTCAATACCTGAGTAGGAAGGATCCCCTGGAGAAGGGAATGGCAACCTACTCCAGTATTCTTGCTTGGAGAATTCCATGGACAGAGGAGCCTGGCGGGCTATAGTCCATGGGGTCGAAAAGAGTTGGATGTGACTGAGCAACTAACACATGCATTTGACAAATAAGATTTAATTTAAAATAAATGTGCATTTGATGAGTGGGTTTTTTAAAACTATTTTTATTCTTTCCTCTGAAAGAAGTAGGATGGTAAAAATAAATAATAGAAGTTTTAAGCATGAAATAAGAAGTCTGTCACATGAATTTCTTAGTTCTTTCTTGAAAACAACAAAATTCAAAGCTTTGGAAAGGAGGTATTTGAGGTAGTACATAGAATCCCCAGAAGATTCAGCTCAGCCACTTCAGTAGAAAGCCAGGGCCACAGCCACTCTGGAGAGCAGGTGGAAAACTGTTCAGATGTGGAGGCCAGAGACTGGGGTGGCTCAGCTGTTACATGGTTGGGTAGTGCAAATGAATAAGGATGTTCACCCAACCCCTCCCCAGCACTGGTTGGGGGCTTGCTGTTTGTTCATGCCCACTCTCAGGTCAGAAATGAGCTGGAGCACTTCTAGCCCTGGTCTTGATTCACCAGGAGTGTCATCCTACTTAGAAATCCCACCAGTGGGCTGTACCCGTCTTTTCCATTCATATTTGCAGCTGTATCTCTGTATCTCAGGACTTCTGTAGTGGTTCAGGGGTAAAGAATCTGCCTGCCAATGCAAAAGACGCAGGTTTGATCCCTGGGTTGCGAAGATCCCCTGGAGGAAGAAATGGCAACCCACTCCAGTATTTTTGCCTGGAGAAATCCATGGACAGAGGGGCCTGGCAGGCTACAGTCCATGGGGTCACAAAAGAGTCAGTCATGACTTAGCAACTAAACAACAACAGTAACCAATAGGTATCCTTGAAAGTGAAAGTAAAAGTTGCTCAGTCGTGTCCGACTCTTTGTGACTCCATGGACTGTACAGTCCATGGAATTCTCCAGGCCAGAGTACTGAAGTGGGGAGCCGTTCCCTTCTCCAGGGGATCTTCCCAACCCAGGGATCAAACCCAGGTCTCCCGCATTGCAGGCGAATTCTTTACCAGCTGAGCCACCAGGGAAGCCCTGGTATATCCTTAATGTGATAGTTTATCAACTATTTCTCAACACCTGCATTATAAAATGCATATTTTTAAATCAGTTTTTAAAAAGTAGTGTTTAGAGATCTTGTTAAAAGTATAGGAGTCAAGACATTACCCTATTAACCATGGAATTCCCTTCAACCCTCATAATTCAAATGTTCCTGAATTCATTTTCATAATAAACATGTTAAATATATGTATGATATATTTGCTTGTAATACATATACATATATATATATATTACATATATATATATATATATTTTCCCAACAGTACAAGTCTGCTTTATCAGAAAAAAGTGTACTTTAGGAAGCATAATTTGGCAGCATCTGGTTTACTAAAACTCAGGCTTTCTCATTGTTTACACAAAATAATTTGTGTTGTAACAAATGTTTTCCTCCCATCTGTCACTTCCTCTTTCTCCCCATTTTTTTGTTCCTGATACTTGGTATATATATATTTTTTTCCATTTCCATTGTCAAGCTACATGACAAACAAATAATCACTAAAAGAATATGATTTTTCAGTGAAGGAAAATATCCATTAGGTCTTGTTAATAGTGATATAGACACCCCCCCCCCACCACCAGGTTTGGTTTAGTTTTGTTTTCAGTAACACCTATAGAGTTAAATGATATAAAAATGTATTACTGTTTCAGATGTTTATGTTGAGTGAATTTCATGTGAGATATTAGCATCATAATCCCCCAATAGAAGGGAATATGTGAGGAGTAGATGCTGCAACAAGTGGGAAATATCAGAGTTCCTATTTTTCAGCATCTTGTAATGTCCCAGCAATGTCTTGCTGGACAGAGTGCATCATAAAGCACAGGACTGAATTCCACTTATCTGGAGTACATTTGACTTCCAAATCCTGAGGCCACAGATTTGGAGGTAGAACAGTGTTTGCCTATGAAATTGTAGGATGGTTTGGCACAAGTGCCTATACATCACGTGGAGAGGTTTTGCCCACTCAGAAGATTTCTAACCCCTTCCTCCCACCCCCCTTATCTGAAACAAACTACTGAAAAGATAGGCATGTTTCCCAAAAAATGATTTGCAAACTACGAAAATTTTAAATTTACAGTTATACCATGTTTTACTATACATAGAATTGTCGATAAACAAAGAATAACTGGAATGAAGCATCTTTTTACTGGATCCCACTGGGTTTCTTACAAAGATCTGTGTTTTCCCTTCAGTCATTATCCTTAAAAGATGAAGTTGAAACAAAAGCTCTTTTCAAGTTGGAAGAACTTCTAAAAGGTGATTCTTAGCTATATTCTGATTCATTTCTAGTGCAAAATTCTCTGATCCTGAGCTAGTCTGTTTTTCACGTAGGAGCCTAGGAAAGCCATGAGTGATGGGAAATGGCTATATGTAGACTCCTCTGTGAAGTGTGATCCAGGAGACCTAAAGGACAGACCAGGCACTGTGGTTGCCTGCAAGCTTGGTACAGACTTACTCCCTATGTTTCAGAAGGCACCCTGAGCACCTCTTATGAGTTAATGGAAGGATGGCTGGTGTTCAGAGCAAAGGAGAAAGTGGTCCTGCTCTGCTTCCCTCAGCAGACCTCTAGTGGAGTAACATATTGCTTTTCTGATATTCAAAGTAACACTATACTTATATATATACATATATATATATATATATATATATATTTAACACTTCAAAAATTATAGAAATATATGGCATTAAAAAAAAAGAGAGAGAAATATATGGCATTAAGTAAAAATCTCCATAAACCTATTTCCCCACAAAACCAAGAAATAGCAGTTTATAACTTTCCCCAAATTTTTGCATTTCATATAGCATATGTGTGTGTGTGTGTGTGTGTGGAGACATATATATGTGTGTATATAGAGAGGAGGAGAGGGGTGAATTCATACATAATGAATTTTCAACAAAAATAGAATCATGTTCATGTTTTAACTTTTAATTAAGAGTTCATAACTCATGGTTGTAATTGTGTTCTGAAAGTTTATTTCCTTTTTAACTTCATTCTACAACTTGAGCAGGTTCTGTGTCTAGACTTTTAATAACTTCCCTGTATTCCAGGATTAGGATGTGCCCTAATTGGTCTGACCAACCCTCTATTGTTAGATACTTAGTTTATTTCTAGAAAACGTCGTCTCCTTGTTCATAAACTTTTAGTTTCTGTTGGATAATTTCTGGAAATGAAATCTGGTCAAAGGTTTGTGAGAGTTTTAGATGAACATTTTAAGAAGGTGATAAACTAGACTAAAACTAGTCTTTTAGTGTTTTAAAATTAAAACTAGGAATTGAAGAGCCAAAAGAGGAGAGTGAAAAAGCTGGCTTAAAACTCAGCATTCAAAAACGAAGATCATGGCATCCAGTCCCATCACTATAGATGGGGAGAAAGTGGAAACAGTGGCAGATTTTATTTTCTTGGGCTTCAAAACCACTGCTGATGGTGACTGCAGCCATGAAATTAAAAGACACTTGCTCCTTGGAAGAAAAGCTATGACAAACTTAGACAGTGTATTAAAAAGCAGAGATATCACTTTACCAACAAAAATCTGTATAGTCAAAGCTATGGTTTTTCCAGTAGTCATGTGGGAACAGTATGAAAAGGCAAAAAGATATGACACAAAAAGATGGTCTCCCCATGTCGGCAGGTGCCCATTATGCTGCTGGAAAAGAGCAAAGAAATAGATCCAGAAGGAATGAAGAGGCTGAGCCAAAGTGGAAACAATGCCCAGTTGTGGATGTGTCTGGTGGTGAAAGTAAAGTCTGATGCTGTAAAGAACAGTACTGCATAGGAACCTGGAATGTTAGGTTCATGAATCAAGGTAAATTGGAAGTGGTCAAACAGGAGATGGCAAGAGTGAACATTGACATTTTAGAAATCAGTGAACTAAAATGAACCAGAATGGGCGAATTTAATTCAGATGACCATTATATCTACGACCATGGGCAAGAATTCCTAGAAGAAATGGAGCAGCTCTCATAGTCAACAAAAGAGTCCAAAATGCAGTACTTGGGTGCAATCTCAAAAATGACAGAATGATCTCTGTTCATTTCCAAGGCAAACCATTCAATATCACAGTAACCCAAGTCTATGCCCAACCACTAATGCTGAAGAAGTTAAAGTTGAATGGTTCTATGAAGACCTACAAGACCTCCTAGAACTAACACCAAAAAGAGATGTCCTTTTCATTATAGGGGAAAGGAATGCAAAAGGAGGAAGTCAAGAGATACCTGGAATAACAGGCAAGTTTGGTCTTGGAGTTAAAAATGAAACAGGGAAAAAGGCTAACAAAATTTTGACAAGAGAATACACTTGTCATAGAAAACACCCTCTTCCACCAGTGGCAACTCTACAAAAGGAATATCACCAAATGGTCAATACCAAAATAGATTGATGCTATTCTTTGCAGCTGAGGATGGAGAAACTCTGCTGCTAAGTCACTTCAGTTGTGTCCAACTCTGTGCGACCCCATAGACGGCAGCCCACCAGGCTCCCCTGTCCACGGGATTTTCCAGGCAAGAGTACTGGAGTGGGGTGCCATTGCCTTCTCCAGAGAAACTCTATACAGTCAGCAAAAACAAGGCTGGGAACTGACTGTGGCTCAGTTAATGAACTCCTTATTGCCAAATTCAGACTTAAATTGAAGAAAGGAGGGAAAACCACTGGACCATTCAGGTATGACCTAAATCAAATACCTTATGATTATACAGTGGAAGTGACAAATATATTCAAGGGATTAGATCTGTTAGACAGAGTGCCTGAAGAACTATGGATGGAGGTACATGGAAAAGGCAGAGACCAAAACCATCCCCAAGAAAAAGAAATGCAACAAGGCAAAATGGTTGCCTGAGGAGGCCTTCCAAATAGCTGAGAAAAGAAGAGACACAAAAGGCAAAGGAGAAAGGGAAAGATACACCCATCTGAATGGAGAGTTTCAAAGTATAGCAAGGAGAGATAAAAAGCCTTCCTAAGTGAACAATACAAAGAAAAGGAAAACAATAGAATGGGGAAGACTAGAGATCTCTTCAAGAAAATTAGAAAAACCAAGGGAACATTTCATGTAAAGATGGGCACAATAAAGAACAGAAACGGTATGGATCTAACAGAAGCAGAAGATATTAAGAAGTGGTGGCAAGAGTACACAGAAGAACTATACAAAAAAGATCTTCATGACCCAGGTAACTTTGATGGTGTGATCAGTTATTTAGAGTCAGACATCCTGGAGTGCGAAGTAGAGTGGACCTTAGGAAGCATTAGTATGAACACAGATAGTGGAGGTAATGGAATTCCAGCTGAGCTGTTTCAAATCCTAAAAGATAGTGCTGGTACAGTGCTGCACTCAATATAGCAGCAAATTTGGAAATCTCAGCAGCGGCCACAGGACTGGAAAAGGTCAGTTTTCATTCCAATCCCAAAGTAAGGCAACACCAAGGAATTTTCAAACTACTGCACAGTTTCATTCATTTCACACACTAGCAAAGTAATGCTCAAAATCTTCAAGCAAGGCTTCAACAGTACGTGAACTGAGAACTTCAGATGTTCACGCTGCATTTAGAAAAGGCAGAGGAATCAGAGATCAAATTGCTAACATTCACTGGATCATAGAAAAAGCAAGAGAATTCCAGAAAAACATCTGCTTCATTGACTACACTGAAACCTTTGATTGCGTGGATCACAGCAAACCATGGAACGTTCTCCAAGAGATGGGAATACCAGACCACCTTACCTGCCTCCTGAATAACCATGTGGAGTCAATAAGCAACAGTTATAACTGGACATGGGACAAATGGCTGGTTCCAAGTTGAGAAAGGAGTACATCAAGGCTGTATATTGTCATGCTGCTTACTTAACTTATATGCAGAGTACATCTTGCAAAATGCCAGGCTGGATGAAGCACAAGCTGGAATCAAGATTGCCAGGAGAAATATCGATAACCTCAGATATGCAGATGGCACCACCCTTATGGCAGAAAACAAAGAGGAACTAAAGAGCCTCTTGATGAAAGTGAAAGAGATGAGTGAAAAAGCTGACTTAAACTCAACATTCAAAAAACAAAGATCATGGCATCTGGTCCCATCACTTCATGGCAAACAGATGGGGAAAGAATGGAAACAGTGACAGACTTTGTTTTCTTGGGCTGCAAAATCACTGCAGATGGTGACTGCACCATGAAATTAAAAGACGCTCCTTGGAACAAAAGCTATGACCAACCTAGAGGGCATATTAAAAAGCAGAGACATTACTTTGCCAACAAAGGTCCATCTAGTCAAAGCTATGGTTTTTCCAGTAATCATGTATGGATGTGAGAGTGGGACTGTAAAGAAAGCTGAGTGCTGTGGATTGATGCTTTTGAACTGTAGTATTGGAGAAGACTCTTGAGAGTCCCTGGGATTGTAAGGAGATCAAACCAGTCAATCCTGCAAGAAATCAGTCCTGAATATTCACTGGAAGGACTGAGACTGATGCCGAAGCTCCAGTACTTTGGCCACCTGATGCCAAGAGCTGATTCATTTGAAAAGACCCTGATGCTGGAAAAGATTGAAGGCTGGAGGAGAAGGGGATGACAGAGGATGAGATGGTTGGATGGCATCACCGACTCAATGGGCATGAATTTGAGCAAACTCTAGGAGATGGTGAAGGACAGGGAAGCCTGGTGTGCAGCAGTCCATGGGGTCACAAAGAGACATGACTGAGTGACTGAACAACATCAGCATGTATGGATTTGAGTGTTGAACCATAAGGAAGGCTGACTGCCAAAGAATTGATGGTTTCAAATTGTGGTGCTGAAGAAGACTCTTGAGAGTCCCTTGAACTCTCAAACCAGTCAATCCTATTGGAAATCAACCCTTCAGTGGAAGGACTGATGCTGAAGCTGAAGCTCCCATGCTTTGGCCACCTGATGCAAAGAACCGACTCCTTGGAAAAGCCCCTGATGCTGGGCAAGATTGAGGGCAGGAGGAGAAGGGGATGACAGAGGATGAGATGGTTGGATGGCATCACTGACTCAGTGGATATGAGTTTCGGCAACCTCCAGGAGATAGTGAAGCACATGGAAGACTGGCATGCTGCAGTCCATAGAGTTGCGAAGCAGCTGAACAACAACAAGGAGATTTAGCCTGCCTGGGTTTCATGAACAATAGTTGAAAGAGCTGAAGTTATTCAGTCCTGACAGGAGGATCAAAGGGTGCCTCAGAAAGGACCACCATCCTCAAATCTGCAAAGAGCATGGAATGGACTCCACCTGAAGGAGGCACCACCACCTGGGCGGTGCCAGGGATGGACTCCAAGCATGGCTTCCTGGGCTTAGGGAGGGATGTACAGAGTGCCTGGCGCTAACCAGACCCTGCCTTAGCAGCAGGAACACAGGCCAGGCAAGCTGTCTGCTCTCATGGAGCTTACATTTTAGTTTGGAAAACAGAAAATGCAGAAATGAACTTACCAAAAAAGGGCATTAACAATCATGATCAATGTTCATTGAAATGTTACTGGTCAATGTTCATATTTATACGATACAGCAATAGAGAGTGACTGGAAGGGAAGAAAGATGAGGGGCAGCATTTAGCAAGACAAACAGTAAAGGCCCAAATGAAAAATAGGCTGCCTTATTAGGCAGTAAATGCCACTGCTTTGCAAGTTAGAAAGGGAATAGATTAATGTACACAGAGGATTGAATTCTGAGATCTGCAATGTTAGTTAAAGTCTCTTTCAACATCAAATGTATTGTTGTAAACCAAACAAAATGTACCCTCAAGGTCTCATATTCTTGCCAAGGATCAAATTTTACTGTAGTTACTGTGGGAGACTCACATTCTTGTCAGGAGAATTATAAGGAATATCTAGAGTAAAATATCTTCCAACATTGGACTGTGTTCCCAGGTAACAGTAACTTCAGGCTGATTTCTGCCTTAAAGCATGGCCTCATGACTACCTTCAAAAAACCAAAGCACAGAACACAGTGCCTGATTGCAGGCAAGCCAGTTACCAGAGACCAAGCAGAAAGCAAGACTAGACAGGTCCTATAGCAGTGCCTTCCTCTCTTTCCCATGTGAGTCATTGTTGGAAAATTACCTTCACAGAAGGGCTTAATTCCTTTTCAGACCTTAAAGTGAGACTTCCTCCTGGCTTAAGTATAAACTTTTGTCTCAAAAGACAGATTCTATTACTCCACTGAGCCTAGGACTGTGAGGGTGTGTTTATTCGCATGATGAAAAGGCCTATTTGATATTTCAACAAACAAAAACAGATATATAAAACCATTCTCTTTTTTAATGAGTACCAAAATAGGTCTTCAGTGAACTTCTGAAGGAAGAGGAGAGGCAGGTCCTGCTCAAAGCTGGTTGTGATTTGCTGTGCAGAACATCTGGCAAGCTAGCCCTCCACGCTGAATGGTCATCTAGATGACCAAATGTGGGAAGTACATTGGTGGTGGTTTAGTCCCTAAGTCATGTCCGACTCTTGCGATCCTGTGGACTGTAGCCCTCCAGGCTCCTCCATGGGATTTCCCAGGCAAGAATACCGGAGTGGGTTGCCATTTCCTTCTCCAGGGAATCTTCCCAACCCAGGAATCAAACCCAGGCTGCCTGCATGGCAGTCAGATTCTTTACCAAATGAGCTGCGAGGGAATCCCAGCATGTGGGATCTAGTTCCCTGATCAGGGATCAAACCTGGTCCCCCTGTGTGGGGAGCTCAGAATTTTGGCCACCAAGGAAGTCCTTGGAAGTATGTTAGGGGGAGTAGAAAGATAAAAAATATCGAGATATAATGATATAAACAGATATCAAGAGGTGTGATATTATCACTGTAAGAGTTGGTGGAGATTTCATACGAATCTCATGAGAATTAACAGAAAGAGACAGAGGTCTCAGCAGAGAGAGATGGCTCTGTGAGTCTATCCACACTGACCCCCGGAGGGAGCAGCACAGTGTCTGTGTCCCTGAAGCCAAGCCCGCCCAGCCCTGCAGGGACAGCCCCGTCTCCAGGCAGCCTTCCCACCCCTCCAGGGGCAAGGCAGCCAAGGTTGGGCATCTCCCAAGATTTGCATCAGTACTGCCCTCAATCTTTTATAGGCCTTTGTCTTAAATCTTAACATGTATCTGCATGAACAGAGTCAAGGACCCAGGCTACTCTCAGTCCTGTAATTGCTGGATTTCCACGTTGCTTCCCGTTCATACCCGGAAGTTGAATTTCAAATATCGCTTTTCAGACCGAATTTGGGGCCAATTTTCGCTCCCCTTTCCTTTCTTCGGCCTCTTGCTGGCCATCCGCCACCAGACTCTGCACAATGACCAGCTGGCCCCTGGCAGATCTTGGGCCCAGGTGTGAAGTAGCTAGAGAAGCATTCAAGAGCCAAGAAAGGAGTGATTGCATTTTCCATTGGCAGTATGCAGAAATGAAGGGGATTCAAGTGCCTTCAGAAAAGCTTCCTTCCAGTGAGTGGAGTTTTGGGGGGTTTCCAGACTTATACTGCCTTTATTCTTGGAGGCATCATTGTCCCTTTCCCCCTGCTTCCATTTATATCCCAGGAACTGATTCAGAAGCCATAGAAATTGGATTTGGACTTGCTGAATGCTAGCAGACAGCTGACTACACTCTTCCCAAGAACCCTGCCAGATGGGTTAGGTACCAAGTACGTGCTCCGGGCTGGCTGGCTGGGTCCTCCAGCTCCTCTGACCGACAGTGAAGTGACCAGAATGAGCTCCGCTTCATTCTTTAGACGCTTTGTGGTTTGGGCTTAATCAACCAGGGTATGATTTCAACCCACAGTAATGGGTTCAGGGCAGCTGCCCAGAGAGACAGGTTTCATCCTGCTCCCTTGCTAGTTTTTCTTACCTCACACCTTTTTTTTTTTTTTTATTAGACTTGGATTTCAGTTTCCTGAGCCTGTTGTTTCCACCAATTCAGACAGGCTCCCAGGAGGACCTATCAGCTTCTTGAATAAAATGCAGCAGTAAATGTCTTAGGTTTAAAATTGCCTAAAATGTAGTCTAAAAAAACACTAAGAATATTATTACCTTCCAGACTGAATAAAATCCTACAGAGGTAAATTCCTTGTGCACTGGCCTTACCTCAAGAGTAAATGTGTTCGGTTAAATAAGATAATATGGAATAGAGGAATATTACCCTGGGAAGCAGCTGGCCTCTCCCATTAGCAGCACACCCAGTAAACACCATGGAAATGCTACATTTAGGAGGGCTTAGGGTGGTACCAATGAAAGGAAAGGTTTTTAAAATGGGGAAAGAGTGAAATGTGTACCTCTGGTAATAATTCCTCTCTGCCAGGCATGTGCCAAGTGCTTTTGTCCACTTTAGACTGAGAGTACCCTGTTGTAGGGGGCAGGGGCTGGTGGGGGGAGCAGCGGGGGCTTGACTGCTTACACCAAGGCCTGGAGCTGGAACTGAACTCCTCTGTGACTGAGGCCCACCCTGGCTCGACCCGAAAGCCCTCAGCTGCTCAGAGCACAGGATTCATGGGCCACGGGGCAGCTGCTCTTCACCTCCTCCTTTTCGGGCTGGAAAAAGCCCCCACAATAACAACAAAGCATTAGACCCGTGCGCCACAGTGGGCTCCTCAAGGATTATGCAAAACCTGCACAGACTGAGTTTCCCGTCCTTCTGCTTCTCGTGGGTATTCACAGTGACACCAGCACAATTTTGAGGGCATTCTGAGGGCTGCTGCTCACTGTTCCCCCGCATCCTGCAGCCGGGTATCTTGGGCCAGCTGTGGGGACACAACAGCCCGGTGTCCGGGCAGCTGATGGGAGGGGGCCGTTGCTCAAACCTGTAATTCACAGGCGAAACAAACAGATGATTAGCCGGGGATTGTCAGTGTCAACGAAGGCCTTCAGCCTCTCCTGACACGGCCTCAGAGTGAGCCCCGTGCAGCTCCCTGGCAGGCTCTGCGGCAGACTGGGAAGCTTGAGGAAGGGCTGCACAGATCCAAATCAGAAAGCCTACCTGGGCCTCCGTCACCTAAGAGGCTTGCTATTAGAGTGTGAAACAAGAAAGAGCGGACGTGAGTAATTGTTTGAAATGTGACGTCATGACAATCCTTGTTAGGCAATGAAATTGCTGTCCGGAGGGCTTGTGTAACCAGCCCAGGTCACTAGCGTCATGGCGGGGCCACTCCTGGCTCCGTCTCCTGATTTTCAGTTCCTGTGTGGTTTTTCCATCGTGCACACACTCAGACAGTCACACAGGAACTGCAGTCCAAGCCCCTGGGTTCCAGGCTTCTCCTCTGAAGATAGGTATCAGTTCATCGTGGTGGCCCTGAAACAGCCGTCAGTGGAAGATAAAATTATGCCCCATAGACTCAGGATATCCATATAATTTTTGCCTCCAAAGTAGCGCGCTGTCGCGAGTGAGACAAGGGATATGACCAGACCAGACCCTGGAGGTAAATCCCTAAGAGGACCTCCTGGCCAGGCAGAGCAGTGATTCTTGCCTTGTAGAAAGGCCCGCAGAACTCGGCTTTGTTCCTAAGCCTTCAGCTACACAGAAAGTCCGGTGAACTGGAACAGCTCATTCCCCAGACATTCTGACTAATGGTGACACGCTGAGATAACACTGCTCACCCCTTCTCATGCTCGCGGTGACTAAACGTGACAGCGTAAGTGCCGCCTGCGCGGTGAGCACCCCGGAAACGTCTCCATCCCGGAAATCCGCTTCCTGGTCCGGCCCTCAGCGCCCAGGAGCGGCTCCGCTTCCGGGGAGCCGCTCAGCGAGACGTGTGCCCGGCTCTCGCTCTCCCGGGCGTTGGCAGGGGGCTCCTTTCGGTTTCCTTCACCTCCGAGAGTGTGAAAAGTCCGTAATGTGTTTAAATGTTATGTTTTTGCCCTGTAGACAAGTAAATAACTTTCTTTCCACATTTCCAATGTTTTTTCAATGGATGGCCTCCAGTAAAGACTCACTGAAAGCTTTCATCACATTCACTCTTGATCCAAAACCAGAGCTCAGAAATTCAGCTTTTTTTCAACATTGTTGCCCTGTATATTCATAGAACTTCAGTTCTGATACAAGCAGTTTATCTGTGACAAAGACCCCAAGTGAGTTGGTAGGAAGCAGAGCAGTGGTAGGGCTCTGGAACTGTTTAAGAGGCGTTCAAGTGCCACCCAAAGGCCCACAGACTTCTAGAAAGCATGACATGTGCGCCTCCTGGGAGCACTGGAGAGGGCCTCCTGGGAGCACTGGAGACACGCTGCTGGGCCGGGCCCACCAAACCCTCTGGTTCTCAGGTCTGGGCCCTGCCCTGGGTGTGGGACTTTGAAAGTCCCCAGGGACAAGTGCCCCCAGAAGCACTGTGAATGACACGTCCCCTTCTCTCCACACTTAATACCTTCTCTTCCATTTACAAAGTAAGACATGGCCATCCTGGAATATTAGAAAAGTATACTGTAGTAAATAAAACCTTGCCATCCAGACAATCAGTATTAACAGACTAGTATGTATAAGTGTCTGTTACTCGTTAACAGTATATCCTGAGATTTTTCTGTGGCATTTAATATTTTAAAAAGATGTTTCATTATTAGAGCACTCAATTTTATACCTATGTGCAACTGTTTATTTATTAGAGTTTCTTAATATTGGACATTCAGCAATTTTTTAAACAAATGGTATTTTGTTAAATGTACATTTCTAATTTTTATCAGAAGGAACCAGTGGACTTGATATAATTGGAGAATTTATTCTCTTCTTTGGTAGCTATGTCCAATAGATCTAAAGTACTAATATATATGTTTGTGGGGTTCTTTTCTTGGCATTTCAGAAAGAATGAAATATATTTTTACAACCTATGTAAATATCAGCTCTTGAGAGGAGGGAAGTATACAGAAATAATGCATTGCAGCCTTTTATTTAGTATTCTTTAAGTTTACCTGAAAACCTAAGACAATTTCAAAAAATACCCTAACTTAAAATATTACCAAGACTCTACTTAGACAAAAGTACAGGAAATTTGTGGTCTAGTGGCTAAGGATCCACCTTGCAACGCAGGGGGCAAGGGTTCAATCCCTGGTCAGAGAACTAAGATCCCGCATGCCGAGGAGCAGCTACGCCCAAGTGCGGCAACTGCATGGGCCACGTGCTCTGGAACCCCATAGAAAGATGCTGCAAGATGCAGCAAAGATCCCGAGTGACACAATTAAGACCCGAGGCAGCCAAATAAATTTTTTTTTTTTAATTTCAATGAAAGTGCATCAGGCACTTGACAGGCATTGTGTCTTAACCCCATGATAGGCTTGATAAGAAGGCTCTTACCTACCAGGATAACTGCAGAAACACCATGCACAGTGCCCACACAGAGTAAATATTCCATGGTTGCCATTTCTATGAATTCTGTTTAACAAATATGTATTGTTCTCTATCACGTTAAAGAAGTTATTTATCATTACCTAAGACTTTAACTCTTCTTCTTTTTTTTAGTTTTGTTTATTTATTTATTTTATTTTACAATATTGTATTGGTTTTGCCATACACTGACTTGAATCTGCCATGGGTGTACATGTGTTCCCCATCCTGAGCCCCCCTCCCACCTCCCTCCCCATCCCATCCCACAGGGTCATCCCAGTGCACCAGCCCTGAGCGCCCTGTCTCATGCATCCAACCTGGACTGGCGATTCGTTTCACATGTGATAATTTACATGTTTCAATGCCATTCTCCCATATCATCCCACCCTCGCCCTCTCCCACAGAGTACAAAAGTCTGTTCTATACATCTGTGTCTCTTTTGCTGTCTCGCATACAGGGTTATCGTTACCACCTTTCTAAATTCCATATATATGCATTAGCATACTGTATTGCAGTTTTTCTTTCTGGCTTACTTCATCTCTTCTATCTTTTAAAAGTAGACTGTGTAATCAATCACAGGATTTCAGAGTGACTCACAGATCTGTAAATATGAAGGACTTCCTGGAAACCGTCTCGGAGGTGGAGGCTGTTGGGAATCCCTCAGGTCTGGCCTGGGACAGTGGGACACAGGTTCTTCAGGGTTTCACTCTGCACCGGCAAGTTCCATTCAATCAGGCTGCTGGTAATCAGACCTGGTAATTTATTTATATCAACTCTGTCAATCCCATGGAGACCTTCCTGTGTGTCCCTCCCTCTCCCATCTAATCCCATTTACACAATGACAAGTCAGTGTCTTAGTGGGGTGGTTGGACTGGTTGGCCCCTGGATTACATAACTGGAATGGAGAATGACCTCAGTAAACTTTATAATCCTCCGGGCAATCATGTATTGTTAAAATTTTACGTTTAAAAGACAGCAGGTGTGTGGAGGAAGATGCACACAGCACTTCCCAAAACATGGATAAGCATCTGAAGTTGGAAACAAGTGTTCCCAAGTTAAAGTTCAGGTATTTTATTAGTTTGCTCAACTTGGAATAAGGGGAAGAGTGTTTGGGTTCATGGTTATTGTTGTAACCTTATATGACACTTGAAAGTATAACCTAATCATGCTAGAAAGGAGAGACTGCCCTGGGAAAAATGAGGCCTGACAGATTTGAGAAAGCCACGTGTGCTCTTGGTTTATTTATTTATCTATTTTTTTCAAGTACAATGTGAAAAGAATTTTTTTTCTGTTTATTTTTATTAGTTGGAGGCTAATTACTTTACAATATTGTAGTGGTTTTTGCCATATATTGACACGAATCAGCCATGGATTTACATGTGTTCCCCATCCTGATCCCCCCTCCCACCTCCCTCCCCATCCCATCCCTCTGGGTCATCCCAGCGCACCAGCCCTGAGCACTTGTCTCATGCATCCAACCTGGGCTGGTGGTCTGTTTCATACATGATAATATACGTGTTTCGATGCTGTTCTCTCAGATCATCCCACCCTCGCCTTCTCCCAGAGTCCAAAAGTCTGTTCTATATATCTGTGTCTCTTTTTCTGTCTTGCATATAGGGTTATCGTTACCATCTTTCTAAATTCCATATATATGCGTTAGTATACTGTATTGGTGTTTATCTTTCTGGCTTACTTCACTCTGTATAATGGCTCCAGTGCTCTTGGTTTACACGCCTCTCTGTGAGGGCAGATGCCTGACCGTAAGCCTTTCGTCCTCTCTCTTCTGATGCAGGGCGGGTGAGTGAGGTTCCTATGCCCACACTGCACTCAGAGCTCCAGCCCTGGTGGCGGTCCTCAGGAGTCCAGCCACACCAAGCATCTCCTCTTTTGCAGGTGCCTTAGTGAGAGGCTCTGAAAGGTCCTGAGCTGGACCACACCAGGCTCCTGTATCTATATGCTCTGCCAGCTTCATGCATGCTCCCAGAATTCTGAAAGCCTTTTCCTGATGGGAGATTCTGTTCAACTCAGGCAGGTTTTCATATAGAGAGCAACAGTCCTAGAATTTTTGCAAGTGAAATTTAAATTCCTACATCACAGAGTCAGAAAAGCACACAGATCAAAGGGGTACATTTGATGAATTTCACAAACCAAACCCCTTTTTGTAACCAGTACCCAGATCAGGATAATCAGCCTCTGTGTCTTCTTCTGGGGTATGGGAACCATTATCTTCATGTTAACACCATGGACTGGCTTTGCCCATTCTTGAATTTTGTATAAATGGAATCATCTCGTAAGTACTCTTGTGGGTCTGGTTCTTTCACTCAACATTACCTGTTCAGATTTATCCATGTTGTTCTGTGGAATTGCGTTTTTTTCATTCCCAGCTGTATAGTCCATTGAAAGAGATTCTCTGCTGCATTTGTCCATCTACCATTCACGAGCATTAGTGTTATTCTCTTTTTTGCAGTTATGACACAGTGAATATTATTGCACATGTTTGCTGGTGCGCTCATCTGTATTTCTCTTGGGTACCTAGGAGAGGAATTGCTGGGTCTTCGGTGTGACCCAGTTTATAAACCCAGTTTATAAACCCAGTAAGTTTGCTCTACTTAAGTAGATATTACAAAAATGTTTCTGAAGTGGTTCTGGCAGACTACACCCTACCTGCAGTGTTGGAAAGTTCCTGCTGCTCTGGATCAGCTCAATGATTATGGTGTCTGTTTTCCTTATTTTAGCTATCCTGGTGCCTCCTGGAAATCTAATGATGAAAGTCAATATTAATTAGCCTTCCTAAAATTAGCTTTCTTAAATTTATAAATATAGAAATATAGCCTTTATGTGAAGGAGGTAGCATGGGACCTAGGACAGGATATAAAGCAGAAATGAGCTTCAATGTTGCTTCTGCCTTTGTCAGCTGAGTAACTTATCTCTAAACCTCGGTTTCTCCTTTCATAAAACTGGAATAAAGGACAGGATTAAGTGAAGATTAGATGACATAGTGAGAAGAGAAGAGCCATAAAAGAGAAGAGCCTTGAGCACACTATGTTCAAGAGTGGTTTGTTGTTTATAAGCCCCTCCCTACAGGTTGTTTTTTAAAAAATTCCTGGTTGCTGCAGAAAAGCTTGTGTTCTTAGCAAAGCATGAGGGTCGTGTAGGGCCATGGGCCACAGTGAACTCTGATGAAGGATGACGAGCTGACATGTGGTCTCTTTGCTTTGTTCTCTTCCTGGATGATATGAATTTTCATAGTTTTCCCAGGGACGTCCCAAAAATTATAGAGGATGACACTTCAAAGAGACCTTGGGGACTTCCCTGGAGGTCCAGTGGTTGCTGCTGCTGCAAAGTCACTTCAGTCACTTTGTGATGCTTCATGTCACTTTGTGACGCTATGAACTGTAACCCACCAGGCTCCTCTGTCAATGGGATTCTCCAGGCAAGAATACTGGAGTGGGCTGCTGTTTCCTTCTCCAGTTCCCGATGGTTAAGACTCCATGATTCCACAGCAGGGAGCACGGGTTGGCTCGCTGGTTGAGGAACTATTATTCTACTTGTCTCATGGTGTGGCCAAAAAAAAGAGAGAGCGCACACATGCATCGGAATCCTCCAGCCCAACAGTCTCCTCCATTAACCTGTAACTAAGCCTCAGGAGATAGAATGACTCTCTAATGTAGTTGTGCCCTGTATGCACCTAGAACTCAGACCCTCTGATCCCAGAACTGGAATCACATGCTGGTCCCACAGTGTTTGGTGCTGCTAGTAAATTGAGCGTTTGTATTTAAGACAAAATGAAAATAACCTCTGACATATGTAGTTAGTACAATTAACTTGTTTGCAATACATCCAACACCTCTCATACCAATGACTTAACTATTCAGCAAGTTGAAAAGGAAGTGTAGGGTGTCCCTAGTGATTCAGTGGTTAAGACCTCACCTTCCAATGCAGAGGATGTAGGTTTGATCCCTGGTTGAGGGACTAAGATCCCACATGCTTCATGGCCAAAAAAAAACCAAAACATAGAATAGAAACAATATTTTAACGAATTCAATAAAGACCTCAAAAATGGTCCACATTAAAAAAAATAAAAGGAAATGCATTTTCTCTTTCTTTATAAAGTGCAGTAAAGTAAAAAGTAAAGTAAAGTTGCTCAGTCGTGTCCAACTCTTTGCGACCCTATGGACTGTAACTTATGAGGTTCCTCCATCCATGGAATTTTCCAGGCAAGAGTACTGGAGTGAGTTGCCATTTCCTTCTCCAGGGAATCCTCCTGACCCAGGGATCGAACCCGGGTTTCCCTCATTGCAAGCAGATGCTTTTACCCTCTGAGCCATACCCTTTATCCAGGAGATAAAATTCAGTGCGGTAGGGGTGTGGTTACAGGTTTTCTTGCCACCTTTTTATTAATAGATCAGTAAATGTTTATTGAATGAAGGTGTGAGTGGAAGCGGGATCATAGCACCCAAAGAAAGATGTAACATTCTGGAAGGGAGGGGCATTTCTTTTGGGAACACCCATGCCTTCCAACCCCCACAATTAAGAAGCGTGTTACAGTTAAGCTACAAAACCCGAACAAGGCAGCTTGTCAAAAAGGAAGACCTTTTGGCTGTAGCTGCTACATGGAGGAATATTCGATCCTAGGAAAGCCAGGGCGACCCTGGAGCCAGAGATCTGAGTGGGGGAGACACGCTTCCAGGCCGCAGCCCTGTCCTGATGGAAAGATCTCTGTGGCGACCCAGACCTCTGCAGCAGGCACTGTCCATGTGCCACTTCCTCAGACTGGCCCCCAGGCGTTTGCAGGATGCCCTCAGTGGGCGTGGAGGAGCTGGGCAGACGCCCCAGCCTCACGTCTGTAACCCCGTGTGGGAGCTTAGCGTGTGCTCTGACCTTGTTGGTAGTTTCTAAAGTCTCCAGTACAAGTTAAGTTGTTATGAATGAACTCTTTGTCTTCATAAAATACTTAATTCCCCCTTGAGGCTTTAAGCAGGACTGCAAGAGCAAGGTGGGCCCAACAGGTCCCCCCCCTCCACCAGGCGTCAGTGACACAGCTGTGGCAAGTCCAGTACACACGTGCCTGCCCCCCAGAAAGTTCACACCCACCAGCACACGGCAAGTCAGTCAGTCCCTCACAGCCCGGGAGTGAGTGGTGTGGGCTGGTCCCTCCGGGAGCCAGACGCTGGGTCAGCTGGGGCTGGACACTGAAGCGGCAGACTTGTTCAGTCAATAAGTCGTGTCTGACTCTTTACGACCCCATGGACTGCAGCGCGCCAGGCTGCCCTGCCCTTCACTGTCTCCTGGAGTTTGCTCAAACTCATGTCCACTGAGTTGATGATGTCATCCAACCGTCTCATCTTCTGTCGGACCCCATCTCCTCCTGCATTCAATCTTTCCCAGCATCAGGGTCTTTTTCAGTGAGTCAGCCGTTCATCTCAGGTGACCAAAATACTGGTGCTTAAGCTTCAGCATCAGTCCTTCCAATGAGTATTCAGGGTTGATTTCCTTTAGGATTGACTCGTTTGATCTCCTTGAGTTCGAGGAACTCTCAAGAGTGCAGAGAAAATGTGCAGTGTGTGTTACACTTTACAAATTATTATTGGAAATCTAGAGTTTCAAAATATACTTCAAAAAATATATATATATATATATATTTTATATATAATATATATATATTTTTTAACAAATCCTTTCCTCCAAAGTAAAGGAGAAAAGAATAACAAGTCTGGGAAGTTCAAGTAAGCCTGAATCCACTTCCCCCTTCCCCGCTGCTCATTTTACAATTAAAGTGTCACCATGTTTATTATTGCAAGAAATGTATCCCTATTAAAACCTTAATTTTATAATACAGTCTAATGTGAAAAGAATATGAGTGCTATGAAATGCGGGCCTTCTGAGAGCCTTCTCTAGTACTACATCGAGTACTCTCTTCTACGCGAGCAGTATACGTGGTCTGCAAGTCCTTTCCCATAAGATGTAACACAGTGAGGGTACAGACTCAGAATTCAACATCAGACTCTGCCTTTCTTTGATATGATAGGATGTGACGTAACTTGGAGTGTTTACAGCTGCATGGTGACGATAGATAATAATACTATACTGTGAGCTTGAAATTTGCTAAGTGTTGTCACCACATACACACACACACACACACACACACACAGAGTAACTCTGTGAGATGATGGCTGTATTAACTTAATTATGGTAACCTTTTCATAATGTGTGCATTATTAAATCATCACATTGTGCATCCTAAATAGATATACTTTTTATTTGTTAAGTATGCCGGGGTAAAGCTGGGGAAAATATATGAAAATGATGTTGGATCTAAAATTGTACTTCTCCAACAAATGTTTAATCCTCAGAAACTAGGATTTCAAATTACATTGTAGTTAGAGACAGTCTTACTCCAGCAAGCGTGAGAAGAGACTGTCACTGTGCATTTTCTCCTCCTCGCCATGTGTGAATGTTCTAAGCGCTCCACTGAGACTCATCTGGGAAAGATTCAGAGACTGCCTCTATAGTGAGATCTGGTCCGTGCTGGAAGCTGTTACAGCTCTGGACCGTGTGGCATCTGCTTTTGCCTCATGGCTCAGGGGACTGCCCTGTCTCAGCTGCCTGTCTCTATCTCTGTGTTCATGCCTTTGCCAGCCTCTCCTGTTGGGAGGACAGAATTGCAATCCGTGACTGCTCAGAGGCCCTTTCAGTTCCCTACGGCCTCCAGTACCACCTTCACCTGGCGCTTGTTAGAAATGCAGAGCCCCAGGTCCCCAGGAGTCTCTGAATGTATTTTAACACAATTTCAGGTAATTCATAGGCCCTCCGGGGCTTGAGAACCAGTTTCGCGAGTTCCTGGTGTGATTATTACTGAGGTCAGTGCTCTAACGGGGTGGCTCAAATGTGTGCATGCTAAGTCCCTCAGTCCTACTCTTTGTGACCCTGTGGACCATAGCCCACTAGGCTCCTCTGTCCTTGGGATTTTCCAGGCAAGAATACCGGAGTGGGTTGCCCTTCTCCAGGGGATCTTCCCAACTCAGAAATTAAACCTTTAACCTGCATTGGCAGGCAGGTTCTTTACCACTAGCAGCACCTGGGAAGATATGAATGGGGAATCTTTTTGTGTGAGTCTGGAGAGGCCCAAGGCCATCCACCTGGCAGGGGCTGGCTTGCACTCTGGGTTTTTCTGGACATGTTGCGTCTCTGCCTTCCCGTAAGCTGGGCCCCAGCTGCGTCTGACAGAGCGCTGCAGTAGCTATTCTCTGAGCCTGGGGACCTGCCCCCCGCCAGACCCATCCACACTCGTGGAACCAAACTGGAGCTTGTTTGTGAGCAGGCTTTGCTTCCTGGTTTTCTGTTTGAATTTCTCAGCCACTGCATGGGTGCTGAGCAATTTTATTAATGGCAAAAGGAAGTGCTTTCTTTCCTTGACAAATCACTGCTTCCACTCTTTCATTTGAAAGTTGTTCACTTTAGTAGAGAGGAGAGCGTATAACCACCATGAGAACATTGGTGTGGATATGGCCCATCTGAAAAGGCATCTGCTCGTTTCTCTGCAGGGCTGCCCAGGTGGCGCTGCAGTAGAGTCTGCCTCCCAGTGCAGGAGGCGTAAGAGATGAGAGTTCAGTCCCTGGGTAGAGAAGATCCCCTGGAGTAGCAGATGGCTACCCACTCCAGTACTCTTGCCTGGAGAATTCCAGGGAGTCCAGGGGGTCACAAAGAGTTGGACACGACTGAGGACAGCACATCAGTGGTGGTGTGAGAAGCACTCACCTGTGTTTAGTGTTGGTCTTTCTCCCCACACTGTTAGTTCCATGAGTGCAAAGACCATGTGCACCTCCAGCAACAGGCACAGGGCCTGGCATGTATTTGGGCCCAGGAAACATGCGATGAACAGCACATGCGTGCATTTATTCTCCTACGAACATCACCAGCAATCTTCAAACATTTGGAGCAGAGGCTGCCTGTCAGGCTGCCTAGTATTATTACTTTATTTTCTGCTGGTTATGGAGCCCTCAGACTTAAAAAGGCATTATTAGTATTGCTTAAGAAATGTTGATGGAAACAAGTCCAGTGGCCTTATGGTTAGAAACTTGCTAGGTGTCATTTTTGAGGGATTAGATAACTGTGCTGTCTGGTCGACTGAACTGCCTGTTTGCTGCAAGTTGGGACTTTGCTGGACTGGTTTCCAGGGCTGGAGGGGAAGAGATAAGTGAATCTTCTAGTGAGAGGTCATCTGTTTTGAAAGCAGGGAAGATTCCATGAACCAGATCCAAGTGTTACAACATAGGGAACTGCCTCAGACTGCTCTGGATAAGGAAGACCCCCAATTAAACATGAAAGCAAAAATTCACCCTGCTGTCCTCTTTGCAAAGCCCATGCAATCCAAACCACTGAGTGCTTAGATGTTCACAGCTGTGAGTAGATTTGGGGATGAAACTGATACCAAAGGAAAGGCAAGCTTCTCCCACTAGCACTGGAGGATGAGCAGTCCTGCGCCCTTGCCTCTGTGCTCCAGAAGCTGTTTCCACAGAGAAGGCGCAGAGCAGACGAGCAGGGCGGGTAAGGCACGTCCTCTCCATGGCCTCCTGCCATCCCTCCGTCTCAGGTAGTGGCTTGGCCATTAGAAGAATGTCTTGGGCATCTTTGCATTTTCCTTGGCAAAAGGAACAGAAGATCCTGCCCTTCCAGAGACTTGCCTCGTCTTCATGCTCAGCCGGCTGGGCCAAGCTTGCTGCTGCTCTGTTTCCCTCTCTGCCCCTGACTCAGCCACCACCCCCGTTTCTTTCTCTCTCTCAATTCCATTCAGAGAATCGCCATTAAAAACAGGCTAGAAATATACCAGTCTGCAGCGCAATGGGTGGTTGTTTCATCTTTTGTTTTAGATTACCCAGCTTTCCTGGATAGTGTCAATAAACTGAACTTAATATTAGAAGACCTTCCCACTTTACCAGAATAAAAAGGCATTTCAGTGAGGCAGCTGAGTGTGTGCTGTAGTTAATTCAGCTGTCTAAGAAATGTATTTGCTGAAGTCTGTTCTGTACAGGGGACTCCTTGCTGTCCGATTCCATCAAGTCACATGGTATTGTGCACTTAAAATCAGTTATGAATATAGGTCTCATGTTAAGTATCTTACCACAATAAGTGTTTAAAAAGTAAATACATTATTTGCTTTTTAAGTCAATTCATACCCTTAGAGTCCATCCCCAAAAGATTTAGACAGTGTGTCTGAGCCCACTTTCTGAAAGAAATGATACCAGTTTACTTAGGTGCATGCATGCTAGGTCACTTCAGTCATGTCTCTTTGTGACCCTGTGGAGTGTAGCCCGCCAGGCTCCTCTGTCCAAGGGATTCTCCAGGCAAAAATACTGGAGTGGATTGCCATGCCCTCCTCCAGGGGATCTTCCCAACCCAGTGACTGATCCCACATCTCTTTGATCTCCTGCATTGGCAAGCGGGTTCTTTACCACTGGCGTCACCTGGGAAGGCTAGTTTACTTAGGTAGTCATGGTGAAACGAGCAGCCGAAGAGCCTCTGAGACCGCACCATCACCTAGGGTGCTCCACTCCAAACCCCAACACCCACATCCCCCCCACCTCCCACGCTCCCAGCCCACAGCCGCCCTCGTGGCCCCAGCCGCGTCCTCCCTGCCCGCAGACAGCACACGTTGGGACCGCAGCCCTGGCCCATCTGCGTGCCACAGGCCCACCCCCTCACTGCCGGCCCGCCGTACCGGCTTCCCTTCTCAATAGAGCCCAGCTCACTCCTGGAGTCGCTGTTCCAGGCTGGCATCAGGATGCTGGCTCGCTTAGTGGGTGGACCTGTCTCCCTGCTGCCTCCCTCCCTCCCGTCTTCTCATATTCTGCTCATGTTCTGTTCCTTTGTTCTCTCTCCCCCGCCCCCAACCCTTGTTCCTCTGCATAATGAAAAGCTACTCTGCACCATACATTCAAGCATCAGATCCTTTAGGAAGCTGTTTTGTTTTGTTTCTTAAGGCGTCCTCTGTCCTCTATCAGCTGAGAATTAGCAGTCTAAGCTGTTGCTGTAACTTCTTTCCATCTTGTCATGTTCTGTCTCTCCCATGAACTGAGTCTCTTCAGGCCTGGAGCCAGGACACAAGTATCTCTTGTTCAGTAGATGATGACAGATGGATGGATGGATTGGCTAATTAACATTTTACAGTAGCACACCTTTGGTGCAAAGATCACATTAACATAACCCACATACTGGGTTTCCTTAGAGTGAAGTCCCGTGATGAGCACACAAACACAAGACTTGGTCCTGGATTCCTTCATCCGCTGGCTTGCTAGAGAGGATATTGAAAATGATCCACCTGGCTCCTCCAGTTTTACCAGAACATGTCTTAAATGTCTTGTCTGGAAAAAATGTGGTATGTGGCTATAGACCCTTCTTGGTGTGGCCTAGTAAGTTTCAGGTGAATTTGTGGAGTGATGGTGATGCTGTGGTGAAAGCAAAGGAATAAAAGAAGTATTTTCTGCACTAGCAATTAAGAAATTAACATTCGAAGTGCACTTAGAGTGATTAGCATAACCATTCCTTTGATAAATATGGAGAAAAGAAAACACAACTAAAAATACTGCATATTTCTGTTCAAGATGATGTACCCTCCTGAAGAACTTCATCCCACCTTTATCATGTATTTCATTTCATGAGGCTTTCTAAAAGGAGCTTTAGAGCTGCAGTATAGCTAGTATAAATGTCAGTTTAAATCCAAGGTGCAGTTTTGAGAAGGAAAGTCTATAGGAGAAGACAGAGAGGGATTAAAATATGGGGGAATTGTAATGAAAGACTAGAGCAGCTGAACTTTCCCAGCTCAAACACAGAATTAGAGCTTTATGTGTGTGTGTGTGTGTGTGTGTGTGTGTGTGTGTGTGTGTGTGTGTGTACATGTGTGCAAGTCTAATTAGGGAGAATGAATGAAGAAATAGGGACATGAACAAGAAAGCTATGGATTCAGTTATAGGAAGACTCTTTGTTGTAGTTCAGTCATGGTGTTAAGATGTCCAGACTTGTTGATATTTTCCTCCTGTGCTATTGGCATGAAATGTTGCTGTAACACTACATACTGCTTCAAGCAAATCTAAAAGCTTTGTTTCCTCTTGTTTTGTTGAAATCTGTGTGTTTCAAATCTCTACCAAGTTTTTCTATAGGCACATTTAGGCACGAAATTAACCAAATCATTTGTGATGGAGGCTGAACCCCATACAAGGTGTAGACTCAGGCTCTGGAGGCTCATTTGACTTCGTTGGTATTTTCAGAATCTCAAAGTTGCAAATTTAAGCTCTATAACTGTGATGTTGTCCAGGATACCGTTTACTTATAGTCTCTGGTTGGAAACCCCTAGGGTTTCCATGTGAATACCATGGATCTGGAGATTTTTGTGATGTCTGCATTGTCATCATACACAGGTTTGGACTTGGCGTAACTAACTCCAAGGACAGACCCTTGTGAGCAGTGTACTTGGCTAACAATCGGGAGCCATCACCACCTGATTTGCCCCTCGGGAGCCCCGCTCCCATCTGCAGCCCTAGACCCAGTCCAAGACAGGCCACCCCTCTTGCCCTGACCTGACTGAGCTCAAGGTCTTTCCCTAGGATCTAAGCCTTCAGTTTTCCCTTACTACCATGGCAGCTCACAGTCCAGATTTTCACTTGGGAAGGTCAGCGCTCCTGACATCATGCTCTTCTGTGCTTCTGTACTGAGCTGTCCACGGTTCTGTGGATTCAGACTCCTTAACCCCTGCCAGCCACCACGTTAGTGCCTGGCTGGAAAGCTCAGTGCAGGGGCATCTCCAGAGATCTTGTTCAGGCACAGATTTTCATTCTGTGAGTCTGTGACGAGGCCCAGGCTTCCTTATCGCTAACAGACTCTCGCAGGTGAGGCCAGTGTTGCCAGTCTGCAGCCCCCCCTCCACAATGTGAGGCTCTAAACTGTTCTGCACGTGCCTAACTGGCCTCCCCACGCTGTTCTGGAGACCTTCGGGGCCCCTCTCCATGGGGCAGTAAGGCCGTTTGTTTAAGGTAGAAGAGGGTGATTATTTAATTTTATGAAGGTGCAACATGGCATAGAGAAATATAATTCTTGTTTTTGAATTGAAAAAACATTGAAACCACATGCTGCAAAAATAATGGCTTTTCTCTTTACAAGAAAAAATCACAGCATTTGAAAATTACAAGTTATTGATATCCCACATAGAGGGGAAGAGTCCCCTGTCACCAGGACACTGCCAGCAGCCAGGCTCATCATCACCAGCTCTGGGCTTCAGCCTAGGATGCTGGCTTTTCAGACAGGTAACACGTTCTAGGGGTGACAGTTCCTACAAGACCTCTGCCTCCCAGCTTGTGCTTCTGATTAAGTTATGTAATTAAACTTCTTGTTTTGAGAAAAGTGGAGACTTGCATGTTGTAAGACGTGGTACCAAGAAGTCCCGTGCAACTTTTTGTCTAGTTCCCCAGTGGAGCATCTTGTTGGAACAGAACATCTCCTCCCATAGAACCTCTTACAGACATGTCCACTTCTGGGCACCATCTAGGTCCTGCTCCAAAAAGCAGCAGGTATTTTTAAAACACAAACCTGAGCATGTCCCTCCTTGTTTGAAATCTTCTCATGCCTTTAAAATGGAGTCCTCAGCAGCAAGCCCTTTAACGGCCCCCTGCCTCCTCTTATCCTGCTGTCTGCTGGATTCGTGTCCACCCGGGGGACCTTCCACAGTCACAGCTCCTCCTGCAGGAAAGCCTGCCGAGCCCTTCCCCACACTTGGTCAGGCTCCTGAAGAGCTCAGATGAATGGCCGTAACTTAAAGGATCCTGCCAGGGCCTCTCGGACGGGATCAGGGTCTGCCTTCCATTCTCTCCCCCAGCCACACTCACAGTGCACGCATCAGCCAGCAGTTCCATTATTTGGTGGCTGTCTGTCACCCCCACTGAGGCAGGAGCAGCGTGAGTCCATTCTCAGCTATATCCCTGGACCTCGTGTGTGCCTGACACACACTGATGCTACAGTGATGGACTGATGATGATGACATCAGTGATGGCCTCTGGGAGCCAGACACTGTCTTACAGATGTTAACAATTTAATCCTCACACCGACTCCACAAGGGAGGCACCTTTACTCCCATTACGGAGGAGGAAAGAGAGGCTGAGTAAGAAATAATTTGCCTGGGCTGATACCACCAGTCCCTGCAGAGATGGCTCAAAGGCAGGCATCGGAGTTGGAATCCTCAAACTAGGACAGGAGTATTCACCACGAGCAACCTTTGTGCTGGACCCCACGCGTGGTGGTCTGGTGTCCGGTGAGAGCATCCACTGCATGAATACAGAAGGGAAGTGGTCCCGAGACTGCCCTCATTAACTGGGACATAGGATACACAGAAGACTTTCATTCTAGTGGGCTTGATTCTCAATAGTTTCCTTATTAGGTTGACTTTTTAATAGCTTGTGTATTAGGTAGGGGCTTCCCCGGTGGCTCAGTGGTAAAGAATCCACCTGCAATGGAGGAGACACTGAAGACTCACGTTTGATCCCTGGGTCTGGAAGATCCCCTGGAGGAGGCCATGGCAACCCACTTCAGTGTTCTTGCCTGGTGGGCAATAGTCCATGGGGTCACAAAGAGTCGGACACAACTGAGTGACTGAGCACACAGCCACTGAACATTAGATAGACATGAATTAGAAAATTGAGATTATTTGCAAGTGTGAAGTGTAAAACATTTTGTAAATGTTATTTTATTTGTAAGTGGATGAGGGTATAATAAACATGACATTCATTATATGAACAGTATTGTAGGATTTGGAGTATAAAATTGACTTAGGAATTGTCCTGTGAAATAGCCACAAGCATCCAGCAACACCCCCATTTAACCTCAATTCAACATTAAATAAGAAGTGACTAGATTTAAGGAGAAAAACTGCAAGTATATTTCTGGTGGTAAAACCATTCCCAGTGACAATTTATTGTCTAGTTAATAAGAGTTCCCTTGTCCCTTAGCACATTAATACTTGCTCCCAATTACTATTTAATATTTTTGATTTTGTATTTTTTTTTTGCAAATTGAGCTATCATTTGATGAATGGCTGGATTCTGCTGCCCAACTTTTGGACTATTTCCAGCATAAAATTACAATCCCAGATAATCATGCCACAAAGATCTGGGTCTCATTAGGAAGGAGAAAAGCTGGGAAACGGCCCAGTCTGGCTTCCCCCAAACCAAACAGCCATGGCTTTCTCTAGTTGTTCTACAAATGATTCAAATTTTTTAGTAATTCTAAAAACTGATGTGTTTTTTCCATGAAAGGAAGTGTTACCACATTTTCCAAAGGAGGAGGATCTATATCCTTGCTCTTTCATCCTCTCATTCCCACCCCCTCACCCTTGCCACCACCCACACAACATCTGTAGTTCCTAAACTAAAAGCACAAATTATTATGAAAGTTAATTGAGCTTACAAAGGAATGCTTGTGTAGGAAACTTTCTCGGCTTCCAGGAGAAGTCTGGTTTGACTGGCCGTTCACCAGCGTAGAAATCAGCTCACTGAAGGCATTCCTGCAGCCCCATAGGAGCAGCCCCTTCTGCTCCCACCCCCGCCTGCAGATTGGACCATGTGCCAGAATAAACAGTTCAGTGATGAGTTCAGTTAAAACACAAAGTACACACTTACAGTTTTTCACTTCTTTGGTTACTCAATAACCAGATAGTCAGCAAAAAAAAAAAGTAGGTTACAGATTACCAACTAATTACATCCACTGCATTAGGCCCAAGCCCTCCGGCCATTTAAAGGCCCTTGGACACAATCCTCACTCGGCACTGGCCTTACAGGGACCTGCAGGCCCCAGGCTGCCAAGAGTGACTTTTTCTCCATCGACATGTTCTGTCAGATTGAATGGCACAGCCTGAGAATCCCAGACTGGCTAGGAACAATTGACAAGGTTTGCCATCTCTTGGAGTGCATTGTTGAGCCTGGATTTGGTACTTAGATATATTGTGGGGATCGGCAGCTTTCCCTTGATGGTTTTTAGACCCAGGGACTTGGCTCCAGCCCCAACACTTCGCTTCTCTCCCTTAACTACTGGGAGTCTCTTAGACCTATGATCACAAGCAAATAGATGGAGGGCATATTGTTGAAGCCTTGTAACTTCACTTACAGCACCTGCCCTTTGAAAGACACTAACCATGATCAAAGGCAGCATATTTTGCTCCTAGAGATGAGTCTCTGATCATCCCCAAGAGGGAAAAAATTCAAATAGTTTGCTATTAAGTAATAAGAAAGGGGCCTCCCTGGTAGCTCAGACAGTAAAGAATCTGCCCGCAATGCAGGAGACCCAGATTTGATCCCTGGGTTGAGAAGATTCCCTGTAGAAGGGAATGGCTACCCACTCCAGTATTCTTGCCTGGAGAATTCCATGGACAGAGGAATCTGTCGGGCTACCTTCCATGGGGACGCAGAGTCGGACACGACTGAGCGACTGACAGACACACAGGAGATAAGAAAACCGCACTGGGGATTCTTTGGCCTAGAATGATTGTCATGGTGGAGCAGTTTTACCTTGGTCATTGCACTTAAAGGAAGGCTATCTAAGAATGCTTGGCAAGGAAGAGAATTACATGATCTCTTCTGTGAGCAGGAGAAAAGCAGAAGAGAGAAGTTAAAGGTAGGAATTTTTTCAAAAGAAGATAAAAAGTATGTCTTGTGAATCCCATGTGCGTTATTTTTAAGTATTCCCTTGGATAATAGTTAATAATGCAGCAAGGAAAGCAAGGGTAAGTTTTCTTATCTGTTACTTAATAGACCATGTTTTTGGAACAATCAGTCTGGTTAAGTCCCAGATACATTCAGTCAGAAAACAGGCTTTCAACAACAGAATTTTGTGTCTGCAGTCTATAGCAAATCCAATTCTATTAGGCCAGGAGGATGTCATAGAAACTAAAACCTAAGAGAGACCCAAGCAAGGAAAAATACTTCCTCATCCAAGCCTGAGAGGAATTTACCATCAGCCCTACTATTAATAGAAGTAGTGGAGATTCCATTTTCATTGCTCATCTGCCACTTTAGTTATTAAACTTAAAAAAGAAGTGAATCAAGTCTGCTGAAAATTTATATATGATGTTAATATAGAGATTTTAGTAATTCAGCAGTATTTATTCATCTCTCATTGCTTGCTGAATTTCTCAGTGTAATAAGCTAAAGGGAAGCCAAAGGAAGCAGAATGTTTGCTGTTGTTCTCAGGTGACATGTTATTCTTTAGAGACAGAATGTGCTGTGAAACAACAGAAGGCTTTCACCACAAGTGAAAATGATGAGCAAGTGCACATCCACAAGAGGCAGCCACAGGGCTGAGGAGCCAGGAGGAGGAGCTGATGGGGGAGCCTCTCTGGAGGGCAGCCTGTGAAGGGAGACCACACACGTGGAATTCCCAAGAGCGCTAGGGAGGCAGGATCCAGGGATCCTGAAAGCAGGGGGCTGAAAACAGCAGTGAGAGACTCTCATTGTCTTCACATATCTGCACACCCAGAGGCAGAGGAGAAATGAGCTGCATCTGTGTTAAGTCAGAGGCCATTATCAGGGGTCTGGCTTCAGGGTGGAGAAGGAATAATTGTGGGATAGAGTTGTAGATGGAGAATTGGATTGCTTTACCGACTCATAGCAGGATTAACATTCTTAGTAACTGGGAAGGACAAGCAGAACTTGATTTTTTGTTTCTCATGAATATGGAAAGCCAGGATTCCTGGACATAGATTTGGCTGTTTGTTCTAAGCGTAGATGTTGCTCCACACAGAACTGTAACTGCTATGCGTGTGTGCTACACCACGTCCGACTCTTAGTGACCCTGAGGACTGTAGCCCACCAGGCTCCTCTTCCATGGGATTTGCCAGGCAAGAATACTGGAGTGAGGTGCCATCCCCCTCCTCCAAGGGGATCTTCCAGACCTAGGGATCAAACCCTCGTCTCTCACATCTCCTGCATTGGCGGGTGGGTGTTCTACCACGAGTGCCGCCTGGGAAGCTTGTAACCCCCACATACACATGTAAATAACAGCTGGAAGCCCTTCACTTCCTCGTTAGTTCTTAGTCCCTTATATCTTCAGTCCCTCTATTTAGCTGATGATGAATTAGCAAGAATTTAACCCTAAGAAAACCCTTTTGGGGGCTTCCCAGGCAACACTAGCAGTAAAGAACCCGTCTGTCAATGCAGGAGACATGGGTCCGATCCCTGAGTCAGGAAGATTCCTTGGAGTAGGAAATGACAACCCACTCCAGTATTCTTGCCTGGAAAATTCCATGGATGGAGGAACCTGACAGGCTACATTCCTTGGGGTTGCAAAGAGTCGGAGACGACTCAGCACGCGCACACACACAAACCCTTTTGGAGTTTGACCTTAGGAGTAAAATGACCCACTTTAACCAGGTTTATCTTCTAGAAAGTCCAGGATAAAGGGAATTCTAATCGTGTGCTTCCCCTCCTCCTGTCAGGCCTCTCCCTAAATCAGAAATTGGCCAAGTACAGTCCAGTGCCCAACTCCAACTGCTGCGTGTTTTACAAATAAAGTTTCATTGACACACGGTGGCACCTGGCCATCATTACTTGTGTCTGGTGCTGTCTTTGGCCCACAACAGGATCGAGGATTGGGACACAGACCATATCATCTGCAGACCCGAAAATATTTACTCTGGCTCTTTTCAGAAGTTTTCCAGTCCCTGCTCTGGAACAGCATACAGGGTGCTTCAGACTGTATTTTCTGGACTGTGTCAGTGAGAGGCAGCTCTGGTTGGCATCACCATTCACACCTTTTTCCAGGCACATGGTCCATCTAATAGCAGATGGTTCTGTAGGAGAACTATGTATGACCTTGAGTCGCTGGCTCCTCATGAAGAGCTTTCACATTCTAGAAACAGTAGTATCTGAGCACAATCAAGAGTCTTCTGCAGCAGAAAGTTGGCTCCGGCTTCTCCCAAGTCAACTGAGAAGTTGTTAGTGATTTCTGAGTCAGTCTTTCCTCATCACTGAGCCCAGGAATTGGAAAGGGCTTTGGGTCACATTGTAAACCAAGGAAAGAGGCTGCATGCCTCCCCCACTGAAATGCAACTTAAAAGGAATATTTAAAGTAAGTAGAAGTAAGTGAAAAAATTGTTCGTTTTAAAACAAGCATTAAATAAAAATATGTAAATACACACACCACACAAATCCCAATTGCGAAGGGTCAGATGAAGCTTTTTGCTAAATGAAAAATAACAAGAGTAGAGAGTGTTGTGAACACAAAGCTAGGAGCTTCTTCTAAGGGAATTCTTCCAAAAGACACACAATAGGTGTGGCTTCTTCGGGCTTAAGTGCCCAACACAGGTCCCCGGATCAGATATGGGTCCAAATGTGCCCCCTTTCAGGCCATGGGCTCTGGGTTAGCTGTGGTCAGTGTCCACTGTTCCTCCCTCAGCAGCAGGAGCCCCAGCTGCTCGCCAGGCCACACGTAACAATGTGAGCAGAAGGCAGAGGGGTCAACCTCTGGGAGAGCTTGGAAGGAAGGAAGCAATTCATTCTACTGGGACCCAGGCCAGATTTAACTCAGATTCAAGTTGTAGCAATATTTATTGAGCCTACCATGTGTCAGATGCTTTGAGCCTGGATTCTCCCATTTCCCTGAACCCTCCCCAGAGTCCCTGTTTTATAGGTGAAGAAAAAGAGCCTCAATGTGATAGAAAGATGGTCCCAGTAGTGTTGGGACCAGAGTTCTTATCCAGTCCTTGTGGCTTTAAGGCCATTGGTCATTGACAGGTCATTGCAAAAGTTGGATGCTGTTGTTCTGTAGTCAGAATGGCTAGGGGTTAGCTTGCCCCTTTTCTGACTTTTCAAATCCTTTATGACATGGCTATCATGGGTTGGTTCAAATAGTCGTGCTGAGGACCTGACATGTTTTGGTAACTTTTTAAAAAGCAAGCAGCTCATTGGTGAAATCAAGCCCCTCATATTTTGAGGGAGATTACTTTTCTCCTTTTGTTGTTTCTCATTTGTTCCCAGGAGCAAAAGGGATCCAATGATGCCCCCACAGAAAGCAATTCCAGCCTGAAGCAGCATAATGCAAGCTCAGACTTGAAAAATGGCTTAGAAATCTCAGCTTCGTCACCTCTGCACCCTCCTCCCCCAAATCCATCCTTTCCCAAGCAGTCCCAGTAGACCAGCTTCCTTCTGTCTCCTAACATCTTTGCTCCGTTTTCTCTTCTCCTTTTTCCTATAGGTTCCCTTGTGGGAGAGTCACAGGTCTTCTGTGACCTGCTGCACTTCTGTCAGCAAAGGCTGGGCAGAACACCGTGGGGCATTCGAGGAGCTAGTCCTGGCCTTACCGTGGCTGGCGCTGGTGGGGTGCTGGGAACATCTGTGTCTTCAGAAGAAACCTTTGGTGTCATGGCCTCTCCTCGTGTCTTAGTGATCACTCCCTTATTTAGCTGTTTTTTGTCATTTACTCTGGGTTCTTTTATGGGGGGTAGATGGCTATTTGTGCGTTCGGTTTTTCTTATGCTCATGAGTAAACCAACTTGAATGGGTATCTATTTAGAGAAGGTGGCCTTGAAACAATTGAGCATTAGTGACTTAGTTTTAAAAATAAAAACAGTGATGATAGGAGAAGACATGTAAAAGCACATTCAGATTGTCTTGGGGTGGGGGTAGACACACACTGCCACATGCAACCCACACACAGTTTTTCCACAGAGAAACACTTGCAAGAAAGATCCTTACCCTCCATTCTGGTTTAGAAATCTTTTATTTCCTTGCAAATTACGTATCTTTTCCAGGATTTTTTTCAATAAGAATGCATGGAGAAGTGATTCTTAGAGATAGAGAACCCAGGAAGGATCACTCATGTGTATCTCCAGATGACCCCGAGGAGGGCAATGCAGGGGAGAAGGAGAAATGAAATAAATCTTATTTTCCTAGTGTGGCAAATTGTGGGACTGGGTGTAGTGGAGTCACCAAGCCCAGCGCCTGACACTTTTAGGCAGCCTCCTCTTTCCTGGGAACATGGGGTGACTTCTTTGCTTTACTGTGAGGGACATAAGGAGTGTTCACATTGGCGACTTCTCCTCTTGCGGGCCTGGGTCCTTCAGTGGCTCTGCTGCGTGGCTGGGGGAAGTCCTGTGATTATTTTGTGAGCAAAGTCATCTCCCGCAAGGGCTGGTATGTCTCTTCAGGGCAGTGAGCGCTTCTGATTCATTCTCGACAACTGTCGTTGAGCCATTTTATTAAATATGTTTTGGTTGAAGCAGTGAATGAACAGAAGAACAGCCAGCCCTCGTGGCCCTGGTGCAGACCACAGAGCAGGGGGGAACAAACGTTTGCTCAGTGGCCAGCGACACCTCCGGCAGTGGCCCCCCAGGCTGGGGTGCTCCTCGGTCGGGCTGGTGTTTGGGTGAGCTCCAGAGGAACAGTGCCCACTATGGGGAGCATTCCCCAGCCTTCCTCATTAGGGGGAGTCACAGAGGCCCGGGCAGGATAGAAAGCCAGGTCTCTAATGAAGAGGGTCAGCGGAGCCAGAGGGTCAGAGGGAGACAGAGGCAGTCTTAAGGCAGACTCTGAGCTCTCAAGTTTTGAACCGGTTTCAAGTGGTGGTCTCTGACACCCACCCCATTAGGAATATTCCCTTCCCCACTTCCCAGGCTTACCTCTGTGAGGACCATCTGCCCTCCACTGCCCGCTCCCATCCTGCCCTGCTCTTTCAAGTCTCCTGCTTGGAGACAGGCAGACCATCCCATTCCAGTGGGCCCTCTGTGGTGAGAGGCAGTAACAGCCCCTCCTCGTTTAGGTGGAAGGCAGGTCTCAGCAGTCACATTCTTGAGGAAGAGCTTTGAAGACTGTCACTGCGACTGCAGTGTCAAGGACTAATCTTGTGGACCACTGGCCCTCACTGGTCGGGCTGAAGGGCTCATCTGAAGACGCAGCCGGACCCTGAAGAAGTAGCTCAGAAGCATGAGCATCAAAGTGGGGGTGAAGCATCCAGGTGATGGTTTGGCCAGCAGACCTCTGGAAGGGCAGTGGTGTTACTCACTTGAGAGGCATGTCTGTGTGTAGAGAGGGCCCTGAGCGTGAGAAAGCAGTCATCCCAGCTAGGAGATCAGAAAAACAGAGCCCCACCGGGAGGAGGCGCTGACTCATGATATCTCTACAAAGTAAAGACCAGACACACTAAATTCTCTCTTGTTTATATTTTCACATGGAGAGATTTTAAACCAAATCCAGTCTTCTTCCCTTTCCTCAGTGTAGCCTGCTCAGCATTCAATATTCAGTCAAGGAACACTCCAGTCACATGTAAGCTAGTTCTGTACTACCTAACATAGATTCTGGTGTATACTCTGCTATGTCATTCATCTGTCCGTGAATTTTCATTCAGTATATGTCCGTCAATTTAGATAAAGAGGACCAGACACAAATTGTGTTGCCAAATACTCAAAAAAGATTTATTGGGCTGAATGAATACAAAATTAATGGGTATAGCTTTCTGAAATCTTTTCTGGTCCAGGTTCATTTCTGATCATCCCAAATAGGTAAAACTCATTTCTTATTTACCAGCCATTCAACTACCTATAAAAACGGAATGGACAGCCAGCTCCACGATTCAAGATTTTTCATTTCCATCGTCAGAACCATTCTCTGGACAGCATCCAATAAAAGTGAACAGTGATGTCTTTAATTTTAGAATTTTAAAGCAGCCTCAATTTTGACACAATACGGCAGTTCTGTTGAGTGCATTTAAAAAAGAAATCCACCCCAGCCCCCGCCCCACCAAGAGGTGGGGGTAGTTTGCTGGTATCCTTGAAGACACATGGGCAGAAATAGATTGCAGTGGTTTGCCTGCTCTGAATGCTGCGATAGCAAAGCCTCACTATCAGACATGGTTTGTATTTAGAGAAATGTGTGACTTAGGAAGCACTTTGATGTCCACAATCTCATTACTGCTCACACCCACCCTGTCGAGTGTGTCAGGCTGGTCCTATTGTAACCAGTGAGAACACCGAGACCCAGAGAGTTGAGATAACTAGCTGGAGATCATCCCATAATGATTTATCACAATCTTCACACTGATTCGGAGATGTCTGATCCTGTCACTGGAAACCTTCCACCATCCCTCCCAGAGCTGGTCTTCCCGGGATTCATACACATCAGCTAGCTCCCAAGAAAGTGGACACAGTATGCACAGGTCTCCTAACTCTTAGTTTATTTTTAAAAAGTCATAAGCTTGGCTTGGGCTTACTTTAATGGCTAGGAGGAAAATTATAGGGAAGGAAATCAACGAGGTACTCTGTGTCCCAGCTCAAAAACAAAATAGGTGTTGTTCTAAAGTCTTCTGCTTGTTAGCTTAGATGTGAGTTTGTGAATGTGTTGATCATGCCAAGGCTTGGCACGTTTAGTCCAGTAGGTGTATTATAATGCACATGGCAAATTACCAAATATTTAAGAGGACTTTTTGAGTGTTATATGTGCATTTCCAAGTTGCAATATAGATTGAAATTCAGTTTGACAACAGTCTTTGGATGCCTACAGGATGAGGACTATGTATTAGGTATGAAATTAAATATGATCAAATAAGAAACTGTTGATAAAATATGAAGTTTTAAAAAATAAAAATCTTTTCAAAATTATAATGAAACTTTTCCCATTCCACAAAACCTTTTATTAAAGCCACAATGAAAATTTAAATACTATTTTGTATTTTTTTAAAATCATATTTGTATTTACTTTTATTATTTATTTTCCCAATTTTTTCATTTTAACTTAACTGTATGTCAACATTCCTACAAACTTGTATGGATTAAATAAATTTCACAGGCTAGTCTGATGCTGTAATCACAATTCATAACATTTTCCTATGGGATAAATTTACTCTCTACTCCCTGAAATGAATCTAAAAAATGTATTGATAGATCAGGAAGAAAATGGAACATGGAATCTCTTCAATTCCATCATTATTTGAAGAGACACCAAATCATTATTTGAAGACACTCATCATTATTTGAAGAGACACCAATGCATGGCTTTTCCCAAGGGCTACCATATGCAGCTGTTCTGAATATCAATGAAGTGAACAACCTGCAGCTTCCTTACCCTTCTAACAGTTTCTATATCTAGTCTTTCATTTGGTTACTTCTAATTTTTAAAGCACTTCCACAAAGCCATTCAATTAATAATATGCAAAACTTTGAAGAACATTTCTCCATTTTTATGAAATGTATTTTATTTATTAAAAGTGTCATTCTTTTGGCCTTATTCAACACAGATTTTTGTAAATTATCTCTTCAGTAATATTTTATTATAAAGTAATATATGGACACTGTAGAAAATTTGAAAAATGCAGAAACTCTAAATAAGAGTTTAGAAAATAAGAAATACACTCCAAATAACAGAATTCATTAAAGACTGTTGTTAACAACTTTTCCTTCCAGTAACATTTCTGTGCATTTTTTAATAGTTCAGATGTATAAACATACACATTTTGAAATTGCCACCATAACACAATTTGAGTAAGGCAAAAGAAATGATTAATCCTGATACTATGAAACCTCTAGCAAACTCTCTGAGTATCTTTTCCTTGTTTATTTTTAAATCCGTTATGTAACTATCTTGAGATTTCCTTAAACCTTTTCAAGATGAAAGTGGGCAAAATCTTCCTTTGGTTTTTAAAGCTTAATCTAATATGTTAGCTAGCCTAGAATGATTTTACTGTAACAACCAGAAAGCTGTGAGGACTGACACTCTTCTGAGACATCCTGCCTCCTTCTCTCCCACCAGACACAGAAACAGGAAAGGTTGAGAGATCCGTGTCAAGTCAGCCAAGACTCTGGTCACATGACCACTATCGGCCCATTGCTTTCACATCTAAAATGTAAACACAACATGTGTATTCACATCCCAGCAGTCAGTCCAAGGAGATACATGTGTATTCCACCTCTCCCCACTCTTTGTATTTGCATAATAAACAAATAATTTTAAGTAGTGATGAATGCTAAGAAGAAAAGCAATCAGAAAAATGTGATGGAATGCAATGGTGGGGCTTAAGTTGACCTGGTCCCAGAACAGGCTTTTCTGAAGGGATGTCATGTCCACTGAGGTAGAATCTCAGTGACAAAAGGGACACAAAAATGCAAAGACCTGGGGAGAAAGGGAAGAGTGTTCCAAGTAGATGGAAGAGCCCTGAAGCGGGCAGGAACCTGGTGGCTGCAAGAAACTGGGAGGCTTGGCTGTGCCAGAGGGCGGGGGAGGGAGCCCGGGAGAGGTGGTGGGAGGGATGCGGGCCGGGGCCCGTCCTCCGTTCTGCTGCCCTGGGAAACCCCGATGGTTCAGACCCAGAGCAGTGTGATGTTATTGCTGCTTCAAAATGAGGTGCTCTGTGGCAAATGAGGCAATAATAAAAACAGACAGTTCTGGAGGCCACGGGGAGAGCTTTGCAAGTGCCCAGTGACCTTGGCTGCCATTAAAGCATAGAGAAAGCAAATTAAAACAATTAGGCAATTCCAAAAGCATCTAAGTGGATTGGGGAAAATCTGGAGAGACCTGTTTTAGTGTTATGTCTTAGCCTTACAGATTTGCCCGGGCTTGTGGGCAAAGAGAGAGGTGCACTGCCACAACGACACAGGAAAGCCATAGGCTGTCCTGGTCAAATCAGGCACGTCTCAGGACTTAGAGGAGGCAGACTGTTTTATTTTCAATTCAGATAGATTCGGGGGGGGGGGGTGGTTGGTTCTTCAGAAAGAGAACAGCCTGACTCCGGACACCACGTGAACCCTGGTACCTAGGGTGCCGTGTGATTCCGTGAGCAGAAGTCCCCAGACAGGCAGAACTGCCCTAACTGGAAGCACATCTGCAGTTTGTGGTGTCTGGGGCAGGGGCTGTCTGAGCAAGGCCACGAGGGAGCTCCCAGGGTGAGCGTGATGCTCTGGGCATGACGGGAGTGTAGGTTACACAGCTGCATGCGTCTTTTGGAACTCATCAGTGCCACACTTACTACTGATTATCTCACAGTTTGTGATGTTACCTCAATAACCACTGTCAGTAATCTTGAACTGTAACCAGGGGCATGTCAGGGTGAAGGGTACTGCTATCTCTGCCTTCCTTTACAAATGCATAGAAAAAATTAGATGGATGCATGTGTTAAAGTGAACATAGTAAAATGCTACTTTAAGGATGTTCACAGTACAGTTCTTTTAGGTTTTTGTCCATTTATGAATCATCATAATAAATTGTGAAGATGAAAAGCTAAGTGCTTTGAAGGCCCCCTTCTTGTTTCAGTAGACTTTGTCATCAGATTTGCAGGAGGGAAAGCAGATCTCTAGTGTGTTGTATGGAGCTTGACACAAACACTTTTAATTGTCTGGTTTTGAAATGCTTAGCCTAAGGTAATATTGAATTTCTCTCTGAATAAAAATTGCTTAAAAACCTAATCCTAAATGCATATTTCAATGAAATTCTTAAAAGTACAATACATTATTTTTCTTTCTTCTCATTGGATAAATGTTCTTCTGACAGAGTAACTCTATTTAATGCCCAGTATTTGAGTAAGCCAACCAAATGCGGCCAGTTCACACAGTATTACAGGACAAGGACACATCCACAGAAGTCCCCAGCTCTGTCCAGGCACACCTATGTCAAGGCAGCTGTCACAGTTCCCAGTAGTTAACTGTGACAAAAGAAACCTGAAGCTTTTGTGTTCATTCACTTCTCAGAACAGCTCTGGGAAGCCAGAGTGGATTTTACCAAGTCTGTGTTTGAGAAAACTGTGCTGCGGAGCTCCGGGAAGTCCTTCCGTCTGCGTACAGAGGAAGTGCTGACCAGAAGTTTTCTCCTGGCTGAGCGCGGAGGTTTTCCTTTCTCAGTTTGCCTTAAGTCTGCCTCGCTAGTTAGTGATTTTTATTTTTCAATATTACTGATTTAATGTCTCACATTTAAATATTCTATATTACATAACATGAGATATTTGGTATGTATACCAAATATACCTTGTTCAGTCAAGAAACCCAGGCCAGGCCATTTGCACCCTCACCCCAGACCTGCTGTCTCCCTTTCTGTGTGTGGCAGAGAAGCCTCAGAATAAGCAGCCTTGTCATGCTTTCTGTTGATACTTTAGTCATTAGCCCAGGAGTAGGACTCAAGATGGATTTGCCTTCAACTCAGTCCAATAGTGTGTTGGCTGCTTTTTCTTAAGAATAAACATGTTGGGCAGTTGGGCAATTTTTTGCCATTATTAAAAAATATTCTGCATGAAAATTTAGGTCTGTTTCCTTAGAATAGGTTTTCCAAAGTGGAATCATCATGACATAGACTTTAAGCATATTTATTTGTATGCACAGTTTGTCCAGTTGTTTCCAAAATGTTTTACAAATTAACATTCATATCAATAATGTGTAATGTTGCTATTGTCTTCCAAATATAGGATCTTTTTTTAAATATAAAAGTAATTTATAGTAATTGTAAATAGCAAAGGGTCATAGTGGGTATTCATCCAATAAATCCTTTCAGTGCTCATTTAGCACTTTTTGAAAGAATAAATAAAAACACAAGTGTAGTCCTTTTGCAATTTTCTTCTTTAACAGAGTAAACTTACCTGACATGTTTTCCTTTTTAACTGACGAAAGTCATTTTCACATAATTTAATAATAAAAATAGTTCAGCCAAGAGAAATTTACAAATGGATATCTTTGAGCATTTAAAATGAAAACATTTGTGATTGCTTTCATCCTTCTGCGTCCAGAAGAAACCCTTGAGAAACGTGCTCCAACACTCAGTTCTACTCATCACTGGTCACCTGGCTGGCCTGAAGGGTATGACCAGTACTTGGGGCTGCCTAGACCAGAGCTGACCAGTTAGGCTGAAATTTAGGGACCATAGTCCGTCAGCTGGGTGGCAACTTTTGTTTCAAGGTCTGCCAGAAAGGTCACCTGTTGTTGGCAAAATCCTGCACTTCCATTGATGCTGGCATCTTTAAGAACCTTAGAGTTGGGAAATCAGTCTGGCCTCCTCTGCATGGCTGCATGGCTGCAGCCAACTGTGTACAATGGTTCCAACCCGAGGTTGCAGTCAGAGCAGCCCACACTCCTAAGTGAAGGCAGCCAGAGACGCTGGGTCCGTCCTGTGTTACGGTGGAAAGGGTGATGGAACCACTGTGCCCTGGAGCCGGTGCAGGGGGCCATTGCAGTTCCCTTGTGAGCATTCTCTCTACCACCACATTTGAATGAGACCACAGAAGGGGAGAAGAGGGAAATCCCCACAAAGTCAAAGAGGAAGTAAGGGTTGCTTCATATTTAATGGTGGTATAAACGCTTCATGTTCATTATGTGCTCTGAACATGTGCTCAGTGCCTTGGCACCAAAATGCAAGAGCAGACAGTCAAATGATGCTCTGCAGAACACTACCGTGGGGAGGGAGCAAAGAATCTATCAAATAGAAATGCAGATTTGGGAAGAGTTCCGCAGGAAGTCCCCCCCTATTGACTCTGCTGTTGGTTTTGTGCTCAACCACCTGGTTGCAGATTGCAGCCCTGCCTGGTCAGGTCTGAATCAAACCTCCAAAGCCAGAGGCCATATTTCCTCACTTATGATAGTTTTGGCTCAAAGTACAGTCACTTACCAGCTCCCTGCTTCAAAAGTCCCAAACCTCTTTGTTTTCTTATGCTTGTCTATTCATGTTGTTCAAAGAGCTAATTTATAAACATGGCTTTATTATAATCCTCTCCTTTGCTTTTAAATATAGACTACCAAATGTATTTTCATAGTCTGACTTCATCCCCCAATTTAAAATGTTTTCTTATATTAAGTTTGACAGCTGAAAACATCAGGGCGTTAAATGTGCCGAGGCCACATCCCAGCAATTGATGCCAAGCCCTTGCACTTCCACCTGGGTGGCGGGCTCCTTAGAGTGTGGCAGACACAAAGACATGCTGGTTTCTTAGTAACCAAGTGTGTTTTCATGTTACTTTCTAAATTTTATATAATATTTGATTTTATTCTTCGGTGCATCAGTTTAGAATATTTTTTGTCTCCAGTCAATGGTTTTAAATTTACACTCTTGTTATTGATTTTAGGTTGTACAAAGTTGTGGTAGGAAACTATGTTTGTAAATAGTCTTTCAACGCATAATAATGTGACATGTTATCTTTTTGCAAAGTAAAAGTTCATTATATATTTATTAACATTGTAAATATACAATTATTGTCTATTTTTTTGTGCATTTTACTAAAACTCTTATAGACTGTTTTGTCTCAAAGATTTCCAGGGGTTTTCATCTGTTTCTCCTTGAATTTTTAATATTTTCAAACAGTTGCATTATAAAGATGAACTAGTCCTTAGTTTGAACTGCATCTTATATAAACTTTTAAACATTGTTTATCATGTTTGTCCTGAGTGGCCTTCAATCAGAATTACTATCCTAAGTCACTGAAGCATGCAGTTAGTTGAAGATTGTGAAGATTGTTTTATTTTAGTTTTTCTACTTTACTTTATTTCATGTGATACCTTTTTTCCCTTGTTTCCAGTTTGCCAAGGGACAAGTAACAAGCTCACCCTGTTGGGCACTTTTGAAGACCACTTTCTGAGCCTCCAGAGGATGTTCAACAACTGTGAGGTGGTCCTTGGGAATTTGGAAATTACCTACATGCAGAGTAGTTACAACCTTTCTTTTCTCAAGGTTAGTTCAATGAATTTGATCCTTACCCAAATACAGCAGAAGTAAATATAAGTAAATAAGGCCTTGGCAGAATTTAATTGACATTGTATTTACTTTTGCTGTGGCAATTACAAACCATAAGGAAATTATGCATGCAAGTTTTATGAAAAGGTCACTTTACCAGATAGTGTCAAGTTGTAGCTATAAAAGAATAGCAAAGAGAGACAGACTAGCCTGGCATTCTGCTTTCATTGTGGACACTAATCTTTTAATCAGCACTGCAGCCATGGTACCCTGCTATACTGGCTGTGTTTGGAAAAAAAAGACCTGCTTTGTAGCCCTTACCTGTTTTCTTGGTATAATCAACCACTACGGTTGATTTCTGGCTACCAAGAGTTTAAAAACTAGTTCACAAAACTCGCATATGTTTTGCAGTAGGCTCCAGTGAGCCAATAGGAGCCAGCCTTAAAAGCTTCTGAGTTTGGTGTAGTTAAACTTAGGATTTGATTGGTTTTCTTCTGGGTTGGTTTGTTTTTGATGGAAAGCCTGCAAGACAAATATAAAATAAATTAATAAAACATTTCCATTTTCTGCTGAGTCTGTTAAACACCAGGCAAAATGAAAGTCACAGCATTCCTCAGTAATGCACATGGTCCGTTGTTACTGTTGTCAAGCTCAAGAGGCAAAAATGCAGGGACCACTATAAATCTTGTTACCTCCCATGGGGCCCAGTGTTAATCATCTACATGATTCGTCAACCACTCCTGCTCAGCTAGGTGTCCTGGGCTCTCTGGACCCACTTTAGATCTTGCATTCATGAGTTCCTCCAAAGAGAAATAATACGTTCATGTTTTGTTTCCTTAGACCATCCAGGAGGTTGCTGGCTATGTGCTCATTGCCCTCAACACGGTGGAGAAGATTCCGCTGGAAAACCTGCAGATCATCCGAGGAAATGTGCTTTATGAAAGCACCCATGCCTTAGCGGTCTTATCCAACTATGGAGCAAACAGAACCGGACTGAGGGAGCTGCCCTTGAGAAACTTACAGGGTGAGAGCAGGAACGGGAGGCTATGATGTGAAGAGTGACTTGAACGGTACTCAGCAGACGGGGTGCTTTTCTGAATTCCACTCAGGGAAGACGTTTATTCATGACACACAGATGTACTGCGTGCCAGCCATACGCCAGATACAGCGAGTGGAAGTTCTAAGAAGACAGTAGTTGATGGGGCGGGAAGGGAAGAGTTAAGCCAAGTACAGGTTCTGCCTTGTTCATGGAAAAGTCTCCAGAGAGTTAGTAAGACATGGTAAAGGTTCTGGAAAAACGAGAGTATGACCGGATGACGGAACTGGAATGCTCAGGTAGTCCTCCAGTCTCACTGCCTGGACCTCATGTATGAGGGACCAAGAGTAAAAACCCAACTGCTGTCTGAGACATTTTCCACAGTAACACTATTATACAGAAAGCCATTTTTAAGTTTGCAAGGATAGGGAATAAAGGTGTTACAGGTGAAGTTTGAATTCTTGTGAGGAGGGCACTTATGAGGGTCCTGTGAGAGGAAATGGTGGAAGATAAAGGAAAAATGGCAAGTTGATTTTTAACATTTGAAGCTAATGATTGTGGCAGGTACAGTACCGGCCATGTTAAATTGGTAACTTAATTTAATGCCCCTAACCTTCTTTCAGAGCAAGTGGTATGCTCTGCCATTTTACCAAAAAAAAAAGTCAAAGTAACCCTCTTGAATTCCCACAGGAGGGAGGAAATGGCCAGCGTTGGCCGCCCAGACCGTGCTGCAGAGCCCTAACCTTCCCCCATGGCTTGCGGCTCTGATGGGCAATGGGGCCAACCCTCAAGGGGGATGAGAGCAGAGGGCACACAGCAGAGGGGTTCGCGGTCGGGGGCCTGACCCCAGGCTGAGGTGCAGGGCGGGCTGCCTGTCCGAGCGCCGTGGAGCCTGCGCCCGGGTCAGCTCCTGGGCTCGGCGTTTATGGAATGGCCTCAGGGCTCCCCTCAGCCTCCCACGCCTGCTGGGTGCAGTGCTGGCACTGGGCTGGGCTGTCCTCGCCCTCCGCCCACCTGGACGCCACCAAGTCGCTGTCCCGAGGTGCCAGGCAGAGGCAGGCGGGGACAGACTGTCGGTTTCCAGCCCCAGCTCTATCACTCCATGGCTCACCAGCCAGGCGCCTGGGAGTGGGTTTTCTCTGCGACTTCAAAAATGGGGGGGACAGTGCTAACAGACTTCCCAGGGTTGTTGAGGAGATTAAGTGAATTACTGCAGATAAAGCCCCAGGGAGCTGTTTCTGTGCTTGGTATTATTTCGGTCGTGAGTATTGGGGTTGTATCAATTCAGATTATTTAATTTTATTAAATAATCCTCTAATTTGGATTGTCCGACATGAAATACATACTGTTATTGGAGAAGGAAATGGCAACCCACTCCAGTATTCTTGCCTGGAGAATCCCATGGACAGAGGAGCCTGACAGGCTACAGTCCATGCGGTCGCAAAAGTGTCAGATATGACTTAGTGACTAAACAACAGCAGTTGATAACTAACACGGGCCTCTGGTCATCCTGCTGCTGTCCCCTTGTTCTTCTCACTCATGGTCTGTCTTCCTGAGGCTCCTGCAGCCCCAGCTCTCCTGTGTCTCCAGCTCTGGCCTCTCATGAGTTTATCCCTTGCCTCTGGCTCCCTCCTGAGTGAGGCTTTTCACTTGGTTGTCCGGCTGTCATCTCTGATTTCACACCCAAAACTCCAAGATGCGGCCCTTTCCGACCCCCAGCCTGCCTTCTGTGACTCTGCAGACCCTCCCCGCCATCTGCTGAAGGACCTGCTTACCTGGCCCCTCACGGCTTCTGCTGGGGCTGTCTGTCCGCCTGGAGCCCGCAGAGCCCACTTCCATCTGGGTTCCTCCACATGTTCTCTTCCCAGAAATGTCATTCTTTCCAACAGTCAAAGAGAGCTTCCCCAGAAGAACTCTTCCTTTTCTGTGTCCTCTTGCACTCTGGGATAGTTGGCATTACTTACATATCTAGAATTGAGTTATGGTCAGAGGACCATGTGAGGAATAGCTCAGGCCATGCATATGTCTGACTACTAGGTGGTACAGTGGTAAAGAGATTCAACAGACGCAGGTTCGATCCCTGGGTCAGGAAGATCCCCTGGAGGAGGAAATGGCAACCCACTCCAGTATTCTTGCCTGGAGAATTCCATGCACAGAGGAACCTAACAGGCTACAAGCCATGGGGTTGCAGAGTCAGATACGACTGAGTGACTAAGCATGCATGCATGTAAACCAGCTGGCACAGTGCCAGCCTCGTCATGGGTCATGGCCCCTCACATGCTTGTCCCTTCTTAGAGAGGAGCCAGCAGGAATCACTCATTTCCACATACCTCACGGCACTCGCTGCCTTGTTCTGTGCACAGGAGTCATTCAGTAATTGTTTGCATAAGGGTCATGGGGGAATACTTGCCCTCTGCTCCTGCTCAAGTTTTCTTATCGCCCCTGGCGTTTCATGTCGTTCCAGCTCTTCCTTTGAGCAGTTGAACAGTTTTATGTCTTTGCCTTCCCTTGGCCATCCAGTCTCTTCAGCACACATACAGATCCTTCCTGCTCCACTCTACCCGCTTCCCCAAGCTCCTCAGAGCATCTTCTCTTCCACCCACCCTTCCTGTCCCATCTGCCCTTTCATGTTGTCATCACACAGTCACTCCGGTCCAGCTGGGACCAGCCAGCCTCCCTGGGGACAACCGACTTACTGTATACCTGTCATTCACGCTACATGACTAAAGCGTTATCTCCCCATGGCCCCAGATTTCTAGATTCTGGTCATTCATTGTTCAAAGACCCAATTGCAGAGGAATCCCAACTCCTCCATAGAGGAATCCATCAGCTCACTTTCCACTGCTCCACTGCAGTTCCAGGGAGTCTCATTTGCATGCTGCCATCTCTGAACAGAAGGCAAAATGTGAAGAAGCAGATGCATACTTCACAAGAGTTTAGAAGAGATGGTAAGTTTGCTCATGGAGGTTCCTTTCTCATGCAGAAATTCTGCAAGGTGCCGTGCGATTCAGCAACAACCCTGTCCTCTGCAACGTGGACACCATCCAGTGGCGGGACATCGTCAACCCTGAATTTCTAAGCAACATGACAGGGGACTTTCAGAACCAGCTGAGCAACTGTAAGTGTTCCACAGTGCTCCCCCCACCCCCACCCCGGGATTACAGCTCATAAGGCAGGGCGGAGCTGTGGAGTTGGGGTGGGAGCCAGAGAAGGCAGAGTTCATGTTAAGTTACATGAATCTACAGTGAAAATAAGTGGTAAACAGATTATATGCTCACTAGAAGAGCACCTATTTAAGACAGGAATAGGTCTGTTTTTCATGGTGACAGCTCACTTGCTGACAGGTCACACACACACACACCCCGACCCTCGCCAGGGCAACTGAGCTCTCATGTGGCGTTAGAAAAGCCCATCGTGCCACGCCTGGCAAGGGGCTTCTCTCATCCTGTTTGAGGAGACTAATCAGGCTGTTGTAGCTTCCGATTTTCTGCTGAGGCTCAAAGCGGCACCAGGCCCTGTGGAAGCTTTGGGGCTCAACTCTGTCCTCCTGCTCATAGGTCCTGGGCACTCCCACATGGATGGAGTGCTCAGCAGAACTAAGGAGCACATAGGAGTAAGCTTGTCCATATTTAACTAGTGCCCATGACCTAGTCCCCACTGTTCATCAAAAAAGCAGCCCATGCAAGGGAGCAGCTAGCCAGGACCACGGTGCAGGTCAAGGCTCCCCGTTAGCACCCTTGACATACCTCGTGGGAAACTTTGAGGACCCCAGTTTCCAAGTAGCCTGCTCCCTTTCTGATCTCCCTCACCTTTCAGGCCTTTAAAATAAGAAGCCATCACCATTTCCTGCTGCTGTTTTCCTACAACTGTGCAGTGAATGCATGGGTGCTTTATTTTTTTTTCTTTTTGGTGTTTTTGGTCTTAGAATTTGAAGCTGATATGGATCTTAAAAATCAACTAAAGCTGCTTTGATTTTTGCTTTTTTTCCTTTGATTTGATTAATTATAATGAAATATGTTTAAGATAAAATTTACCATCTTAACCATGTTTACGTGTACAGTTCAGTAGCATTAAGTACATTCACATCGTTGTGTAGCCATCACCACCAATCATGTATTTTCCTCTTGCCAAACTAAAACTGTCCCTGCTGACCACTAACTCTCCACCCCCAGGCCTTGCATCCATCATCTTACTTTCAGCCTATGAGTTAGACAACTTTAGGTGCCTTATATGAGTGAAATCACAGTATTTGTCCTTTTGTGACAAATTTGACAAATTTGTACTTTTGTGACTCACTTCTTTCACTGAGCACAGTGTCTTCAAGAGCCATCCAAATTAGACCATGTGTCAGAATTTCCTTCCTTAATATGGCTGAACAATATTTCATTTGTTTATACATTCATCTGTCAGTGAGCACTTGAATTGCTTGAGTTGCTTCCACCTTTTGACAATTATGGACAAAATGCTGCTGTGAACATGGGCATTGAGCCCTTTGATTTTGTAAATGCATTATTCCAACAGATACCCAACTGACCTACTTTGCTTGCAAGAAAGCAAAAGCTTTCTTTTACAATGTGAAATTTTACATTTTCCAGAGATGGAGGTTAGCCTTTGCTCAGCAATCTGATGAACAGTGAGGAGGTTAAATTGTGTACATTTGTAACAACAACAACAGCAAAAACTGACATGGAAAGGCTGTGAGCCTAATATGGGTTTGCTATAGATCAAATCAGGTACCCAAAGTAGCTTACCTGCCCTCCTCACACCATAGCTGCAGAAATGACCTGGCAAGACAATGTTGGGAAAGACAAATGGTGACCAGGTTTATGCAATAATAAGATTCAAATATTACAAAGCTGTGAGCAATAAACCAAGGTGGTATTGGTTTAAGAGTAGACATATAAAAATAAGCCATAGACAAATAAGACAGCCTAGCTGAATCAAATGTCCATAAAGAAATGACATTGTAAGCAAATAAGAAAAGACTTAATTATTTAATATATTATTCTGGAATGTAACTACTAAAGGAAAAATATCTAAGTGACAGAACTATTAACGGTTTTTTTTAAAGGAACTAAGGATATTAGGTTAGTCACATTGGAAATTACAAAATCACCCTTCACCTATGACCTGTATTTTCCTCATTAGTTACCTTACCAGGGACAAATTCAGAATCTTGCTCCTCTCAACTGGTGCTTTCAGGTCACAAATGACTTCTGAGATCTTGTTTCATTTCATCTTTACCCAAAAAATCTCATAAGATGATGTAAGTGTTTTATGGACAGAAAAGTTACTTAATACTATGTTATTATTGATGTAGTTTGGAATTTGAAGTTAGAATGGGTAGGTTTACTCAAGAGGAAATTGAAATAAACCTCTAATCCACTTCACATACCACTGTAAATTCCAAATGCATGTTAAACATAAAAAATGTTGAGTATATATGTAAATGCTAGAAAGAAACATAAAAATAAATATTTAAAGTTGAAGGAAAGCCAAAGTTAGATACTATAAAAGAAAACTTCCATATTAAAAAAATATTAATGACAGACAGGAAAATACTGCGCAGCATCTAATTGCCTTGAAAAGGTTAATATTCTTGCTATGTGACTATGTAATGTAGTCTTCTAAATCCTAAGAAAAATGTGACCACCTCTCCAAAAATGGGTCAAGGACATGAGCAGCTCCCCTCTCCCCATCACACGCACACACACAGAGCCAAAAATAAAGTAAAATATTATTTGTCACTGTATTACAAGTGGTTAAAATAAAATAAGGAAGCGTCGTTTTTGCCTTTGCTAAAGACATATGTTCCTTTTGATTTTTCAATACCTATATTGGCAAGGAAACAGAAATTTGCATAGTCTACTTGTGGGCATATAAGTTAATTTTTGCAATATGTATTGAAGTTTTAAAGTATGCACGCCTCTGGCCTATGAACATCATGTCTAGGAATGTTAAGGAAAAAATGAGAGGAATGAAAGTTGTAAGGGATGCAGAAAAATATTTTTGTTCAAGCATATTCCTTATATCCTTGTGTTTAATAAATCTCAAAAGCAACTTAGGTCTAAAAATAAGAGATCGGTTCAATAAATTGTGGTACAGCCATGCCATTAAAAATTCATGTTAGGTAGGTAGAAGGATATTTAAAGGCATGGAAAATTGTCATAATGTATTATCAGTTATTAAGTTATAGTGCAATGTGTAGTGTGATATTAATTCTTATATATAGCTATACTTATGCCTATATTGATTACCTCTGGATGATCCTCAATTCTTCTTTTTCCTTTTTTCTGTTACTCATATTTTAAATAATGTCTATGATTCTTTTTTTGTCACAGAAGTTTATAATCATAAACAGACTTTGAATTCCTTAATTGGTAAATATTTCCTGTGTTATGGAAATATGCCATTAAACATTTTTATTTTAAATATTTTCTTTTATAAACTTATATGCTTATAATAGAAATTTGAAAATATGGTGACATATAGGGTAAAAAGGAAAGGTAATGTGGTATCACTGTACAGACAGAACCACACTGAACATACCTACCTGTTACTTTTGCTCTTTCCTCTTAGGTTTCTCTCTTTCTGTCTGTCTCTCTTTCTTTCTGTCTCTTCTCCCAGTGTATGACTGACATCATCCGTCTGGGGCTCAGCTTCCCATCTGTCAGGATTTTGAGAAGCACCAGCGTTGCACTAGTGCCTTTCACCCCTGGAATCAACTATAAACCTTGCTGGTCATACTGAAGGGGTGCCCTCGTCCCACAATCACTTGGCAAATCATCTCTTCCGTTTAAAACGGAAATTCTCCCAGAGACTGAATTCTCCTGACTGTAGGAGACTTTGGGACATATATTAAATCCCTTGGATTTTTTCCCCATGAGAGTCTTTTTAAATCATCTTACAAACCAACCAGTTGAAGAAGCAGAGAATAAGGAATTTGAAATCTCTTGTTTCTGGGCTGTAGCTCTGCTAAGAGGCTTGGGCAGGTGCTATCAGTTTCTTGTTCCCTTTCCCTGTGATATGAATTTAACTATTACTTTTATATTTTAGGCCCGAAGTGTGATCCAGTCTGTCTCAATGGAAGCTGCTGGGGTGCTGGGAAGGAGAACTGCCAGAAATGTGAGTCAGGAACAGAATTTCACTGGCCACCTTCTCCCCTTACACTTGACTGATGGTATTGATATTTGTTTTCCCTTTGAAGACTCCACGCATTGTTGATTTTTAAGGCCAGATGTTAGCCGGGATATGAATGGCAGTCTTGCACATCTCCCTGCATGGGCTAGTGCTGGCCCTCCAGCCTGGCCTGAATCAGTGCAGCCCGCCACCCAGGCAGCAGTCATTCTCTCTGAACACTCGGTTTGGTTTTCCTGGAAACGGAGGCTTGTCTGTGTTTCTTGCATCGCAACACCTCTTGTGTCCTGTCCCTTCCTGCCCCTCTTTTGGGTACCTACCCACCTCCAGAGAAGCAAGAGCAGCTTCTTGAAGGAGATTTTTCTGTGGGAATCCTAGCTTAAGACCATGAATGGCCAGGAAATCTAGGGACCTGTCCGCTTTATCTGTCCTTAAGTCAAATGGTGATGTGATTGTTATGCCCTTTTAAACACTGCTTTCTGGCAGGCATTATGTTATTTGTACATACTTTCTATTACCCCAAAACTCAATTCTTGTCAGTTTCTAATTTAACAAGTCTGAAAGTCCAGAGTTAATCTGAGTCAGTTCTCCTAAGTGATTAGAAACAAATAGAAAAAAGAAAACATACAGTAAGAAAGATCAAGATAGTTGAGTTTAGCAGAACATGAATGTTTGGGAATTTCAGTGTAGAATCACTAAATTCATCCTTGTTATCAGTCTTTGGTCACCATTTGCAAGTGCTCTGCAGGGTCCCTGGGAAGTGATCCTTCCAGCTTCCTGACCCTGCGGCTCATGATGGCCTCTGCTTCCTTTCAGTGACCAAAATCATCTGTGCCCAGCAGTGTTCCGGGCGCTGCCGTGGCAGGTCCCCCAGCGACTGCTGTCATAACCAGTGTGCCGCTGGCTGCACGGGGCCTCGGGAGAGTGACTGCCTGGTAAGACACACCTCAGCTTCTGTGGCCCGAAGTTCAGGGGCCTCCCTTTGGCTTAAATGTGCTGACTGATGTTTGAAGCTGCCAGGTAACAAAGCATCTTTCAGTGACTGGCCTTCACCACCTAGTTGGTGACCTTGGGTAAATTATGTGACCTCACCTACTGTTCCGTGGTCTAAAGGGCACAATGTATGTGGCATCCACACCCGAGACCAGGGCATGGAATGAGCCAAATGCTGCTGCTGCTGCTGCTAAGTCACTTCAGTCATGTCCGACTCTGTGCGACCCCATAGACGGCAGCCCACCAGGCTCCACCGTCCCTGGGATTCTCCAGGCAAGAACACTGGAGTGGGTTGCCATTTCCTTCTGCAATGTTTGAAAGTGAAAAGTGAAAGTGAAGTCGCTCAGTCATGTCCGACTCTTTGCGACCCCATGGACTGCAGCCTACCAGGCTCCTCCGCCCATGGGATTTTCCAGGCAAGAGGACTGGAGTGGGGTGCCATTGCCTTCTCCAGAGCCAAATACTAGCTGTGTGTTATTTGTCCCTCATGTCTGTTGTGGCCAGCACCAGCGTCACCACCATTTATTGTTTCCTCAATTCTCATTACAACCTAGAGAGCTGAGGCTGCAGGGACCCCTAAAATGCACCCAGTGAGGTTAGGCAGTCACACCGATCCTCAGTGGCAGGATAGCTGGACTCCATTTGTACCTTTTGCCTCTAAAGCCTCTGCTCTTTCCACTTGGCTCAGATGCTTCCTGCTAATTCCCCACCCCATGAGGGTGCCGAAGCCCTCGCTGTCGTCCCTGTTACTGCCGAAAGCTTGACCAAGTTCTAGTGTCACCAAAGAGTCTATGGGTTTTAGGAGCCTGGGAAACTAATGTCCCGGAGGCTGGAGGGGCCCTGGGCTTTAGATCCCACTGGTCTGAGCCACTTCTGCCAGGCTGCTGGAGGGAGGCAATACCAGGCTCTTGGTCAGGACCCCTCTGTGTGTGGTCTGATTCCCTCTGCACAGCAGCCCCCAGCCAAAGTTCTCTGTGTTTGGTAATAAATTCAAAAATGTATCCTCAAGTGTTGTTTAGGAGGGAAATCAGATGTAAGTTAAGTTGAATAATTTCACTCTAGAGTTACTACTCTAGCGTGTGAACTCCTGCCTTATTTTGAAAGTTAACAAAGATGTGTTTTTCCCTCCTCATAATCCATAAACCATCACAGCTGGAGCAGTGTATTTAAGAAAAAACATGCTTTTAAGAGAACAGTGTTTCTCCCCCTGTTGAGAGTGCTTTACTAGACGCCTGCTCTGACCGAACACCTGGACCCGGAGGGCTGTGGCCCCGCTCACCGTGGAGTCCAACAATCACACCACCCCTCCCATGGCAGGTCTGCCGCAGGTTCCGTGATGAAGCCACCTGCAAGGACACGTGTCCACCACTCATGCTCTATGACCCTACCACCTACGAGATGAAGGTCAACCCGCTGGGGAAGTACAGCTTTGGCGCCACCTGTGTCAAGAAGTGTCCCCGTGAGTGTCCCTGTGAGCCCCTTCATTGCCAGGCACCTGTTTCCGCTCTGTGTCCTGCCGAGGTTCCCATGTCCCCCACTCAGGGATCCTTGGGTCCCTGTATTCTCTGCAGTATCGGGCAGGTGAGGTGATGGCTGCCGCTCTGACCCCCAGTTGCTTCTTGTGTCCTGAGCCCAGGCATGGGTGCCCAGAACATTCCGTGGTCTGATTGGCACAAACCCATGGCCGTTGGGCCATTTCCCTGTTTGGCTCTTGTACTCGGCAGGTGTTTTTAAGACCTAAATGAGAGAGAGGTTGGAACACCGGCCTTCTTTAGTGGTTAAAAACCCGGGCATGTTTGTGCCGTTAGGAGCACAGAAGAGAGTTTTTTGCTTGTCGATTGGCTTTGTTTAATTGTCGGGGCTTGGGTTTTGCTTATTTGTACTTTACAGGAGACCCTAGTATTTAGGGAAATGGCAACATTAGTGATTTCATAGTAGAGGAAGTGATTTTCAAGAGGGAAGATTAACTAAAAAAAAAAAAAAAATTTTTTTTAAGAACAACTATGAAGGTGAGATTTACCCTACCAGACTTGTGAACATGAAATTTTTAAAATTTGGAACAGCAGCAAAAAAAAAAAAACCCACAGATAAGGCATTGTAAGGTAAATGACAAGATAAAACTTTGCCACAACTATGACACAGATATAATCTTTGAGACAATTTGAAATCCACAGGAAACCACTCAGAGCCTCAGAACAAAAGCAGACAATTTATAGAAGGAAAGTGACAAATATCCAGTAAACGTCCAGACAAACGTCCAGTGGTTTGAGGATCCACTTGGGGAAGTCAAAAGAAACAGAGGGTTCCTGAAAAGTTGATTATTAACACAAGTTACTTCTCCCTGAGTGGCGGCCAAGGCAGTGTGTACCCAGCCGCCCGCAGAGGCCCGAGGGGATAAGGGTGGCCAAGAGAAGAGTGGTCTTTGTTTCAGGTGACTTTTTAAAATAAGTGCTAAACTTTCAGCTGTGAGTCCTGAATGTAGGCATCGTCACCAGCGAGCAGCAGCCTGATAGGGAGGCCATGAGCACCTTGAACCCCACTCCTCTCTGTTTACAGCCTCTCCTTCTTGTCCTTGAAATAAACAGGACCAGAGAATCACCCGTCATCAAGGGTCATTATGCCCAGAACACCTGGTGCTGCTTTCACCACCTTCCTTTCATTGTCCCCCAGGTAACTATGTGGTGACCGACCACGGCTCATGCGTCCGCGCCTGCAGCTCTGACAGCCAGGAGGTAGAAGAAGATGGTGTCCGCAAGTGTAAAAAGTGTGACGGGCCTTGTGGCAAAGGTGGGACACTGCCCGGTGTGGGCACGGGGCCCTCTCCGCTTCCAGTCATGGCTGGGCTCCCTGCCCCCAGACCGTCAGCAGCATCCTCAGACCAGATTTGAGGGAGTCTCCGAGCTCAGAAACATGCCCCTCCCTTTCTGCTGTGCTCTATCCCTGGGGTGTCCTCAATGCCAATTTATCCCTTCTTATCCTGCACTTTATCTTTTATCTTGACATTTTTCAAACACCCAGAGACATTGCAAAATAGTGTAATGAACACCTATATGCCCTGCACTTGAATTCATCAGTTTTCAGTAACCACCACATTGTTCTCATTCCGCATTTGTGTCTCTCTGTGTGTTTTCTGAGTCCTGTGAGGACTACAGGTATTATAACACTTCACCCTGCATTCACCAACACACTTTTGTACAAACAGGACATATTCTCCTAAGTAACCAAAGACAATTTCACTCTTATCGCATGTTTACGTTGATTCTAGTTTTCAGTTTAATTTCAACTCCCCTGTTGTCCCAATATATCCTTTTTAGCTGCTTTTCAATCGCAAGTCCAGGCTCTTCATTAATTCAAGATCGTTTCTGAGCCCTCTTTTCTCTGATGTTGTGAGGAGCCAAGGCCAGCTGCTCCGACCGCCCCTGTCTGGTCAGATCATGTTTTCCATGGGGCGAGACGCAGATGGAGCACTGCAGGTAGAGAGTGTCCCACGAGGGGGACACAGCTCTGATCTCATTACCTCTGTGGCTTCTCTGGCTCAGTGGTAAAGAATCTGCCTGCAATGCATGAGACCTGGATTCGATCCCTGGGTCAGGAAGATTCCTTGGCGAAGGAAATGGTAACCCACTCCAGGATTCTTGCCTGGAGAATTCCATGGACAGGGGAGCCTGGAGGGTTACAGTCCATGGGGTTGCAAAGAGTTGGGCATGACTGAGTGACTAAACCACCTCAATGGAAGAACTGATGATTCGCCTGAAGTTGCATCAGTCAGATTTCTTGGTGGTTGTAAGAATGACTTCCTATTTCTGTCATTTCTTCTACATTTACTAGTTGACAATTCTGTTTCCAAGGTAGCTTTCTTAGTACCCATGTGAGCTCACTGAACCCTTTTTTATTCAGTTTATGATAATCCCTCCTCACATTATTCACTGATGTCCAGACTATCTCCCATGTGGCCCACAGGAGCCTCCCCAGCTGGCACCCAGGTCCTTTGGGTGCATGGCAGGCCCAGGACACGTCTTCCACTTGCACGAAGACACATCTACACTCTAAGCATCCCCTGGAGATCACTGCAGATAACAGCATGTGAATCTTCCTTATTCTGCTTTGCAGCTGCTGGGCACGCCCCTAACCCTGTCCACAGTCCCTCTACCATGACCTATATGGTCATTTAGATTGTTTCCACTATTTCACTGCTATAAAAAAAAGCTTCACTGCAGCTTACCTGAACATCTGCTTCAGATGCCACTGTCCTAAGAAGTGTCTGTGGTTTCAGCTGACACTGACCACTGCCCCGTGCATTCTTTCAGAGGCAGACTGAGCCTCCACGCTCCACGTCATCCAGTCCCTCAGCCCTGTTAGGAGGTCTGTGCCATTACGATCCCCCTTACAGATGAGGCACTATATCACAGAGGATCTAAATGCCTTGCCAAGGGACCAGTGCCCAGGATTGGCAGAGACAAGCTGGGACAGCTCACAGGGCTTCAGTCTGAGGTCAGACCCATGAGCTCCCAGTGTGGCAGGCGGGTCAGTGCCCTGAGAAATGAATATCCTTTGGCTCCAGGAAACCTTCAGGCAAAGGAAACACGCAGAAGAAAATAAGACATAAAGTGGTGCCTGGAGAGGAAGGAAGAGAGTTCAGCCACTGAAGAGAGGGTTACTATCAGCATCCTCAAATGGATCAATAAAAGCAGAGATTATTTCTGGTTTTGGTCTGTTAATTTTGTGCTCAGAGAACATTTTGACTCACCTATAATCATTATGCTCTATTTTCTACCCACCCACAGTTCAAATCCCGGAGTAGTGGCCAACTGAGGTCCCTTTGTGTAGGGCGATGTTGGGAAACAAAGGTGGGAACATGTGTGTTGATGGTCCGCAACTCCTCCAGATCTGCTAGATCTAGAGGTGAATTACAGTCTGTCTCCACATTTAGGAATTAAGGTAACCCCACCATCACCATCAGGCCTAAGCGGAGAGAGAATGAATATTCTCTCAAACATGTAGAATTCTCTTCCAAACCTGTAATTAAAAGGCAAGTTCCCACCAGCAGGCATCTGCCTCAGGGCTTGTTTTGCTAAAGCCCCCTCACTCTGTTGTCAGCCAGAGCCTTGGAATCCTAAGCAAGCCTCGCCACCCCGTTCCCAGACCCACAGCGAGGTATATGCATTCCGGGGCAAGCCTGGGGTTCCATGGGGCTGGGGGATGGGCCCCATGGCCAGGTGGCAGCCCAAGCAGTGAGGACTCCAGACAGAATGGAGAAGAAGGAGAAACAGGACAACCATGTCCCTGGTGAGGCCTGGAGAAGGGGAGGGGACCTCACCCTGAACAATAAGATCTTCCATTATTCTTCAAAGTAAGATAAAGTCTGAAAGAGAGATACCAAAAATTGCACTGTGGATTCTAGAAGTAGAGCCACAACGGATAAATGGACTTCGGAGGGAGATGACATTTAAGATAGAAATTAGGGAGTGGATATAAATTAATAAATGAGCTCAGAGTGCAGAAAAAGGCATCTGAGACTGATATCACAGTAGGACAGAGATCAAAGCATGTGGCTTAAGTAGGCCCTGTGGAAGAAAAGCAGTTTATCTGATAAGACTTATTATAGTATTCTTTATGATTTCAGTTCAGTCGCTCAGTCTTGTCCAGCTCTCTGGGACCCCACAGACTACAGCTCACCAGGCCTCCCTCTCCATCACCAACTCCAGAGCCTACTCAATCTCACGTCCGTCATATCGGTGATGCCATGCTTGTGAATGGTTTTACTGATAGGACAATGTTTTACTGATAGGACAATGTTCGCAGCATACTAAGTGAAAACAAAACAAAAAAACAACTACATATGTGGTGTGACATAACCATGGAGGATAACTGGAAGGAAATTTTCTCAAATATCAAAGTTACACAATAGCATTTCTAGTCATTTTGTTCCTCTTTGTTCCGTGTTTTCAAGGTTTTCTTCCATGGATGCATCTTGCTCTTCTAGTTAAAAAACTTATGCATACTGTTTCTTTCCATTAGAAGACTAAGCTGCAGCCCAGATGAGGGCAAGGGGAGGCATTGAGGGTTTAGTGGGGGCACACGCGTGATCCCCGTGCAGTACCAACAGCCCAGGGGGCAGCTGTCGTGTAGGAGGAGCTAGAGGCCTCAGGGGCAGCTGGACTGTGGCCCAGGTGGGGAGGATTGAGGAGGAGAAGGCAAGTTCAGTGAGGACAGGCATGGCATCTCTTGTGCTGCAACCCCACACCCCGCTCTGGCCCCTGGTCCCTGGCGAGCCTGCAGTGTTTGCTGCGTGGGTGATGGCTCCCACGTCTGCACTTCTCTCCCTGCTCCCTGAGGAAGCAGGGAGCCTGAGGAACCACGGCTGTTACTGATTCAACACTTGTGAATGGAATAAACACCTCTCTTTGCAGTTTGTAACGGAATAGGAATCGGTGAGTTTAAAGGCACACTTTCCATAAATGCTACAAACATTAAACACTACAGAAACTGCACATCCATCAGTGGAGATCTTCATATCCTGCCAGTAGCATTTAAGGGGTAAGTAAAGATCAAGTTACTGGTATACCACAGAAAAACAGGCTCTGCTTTGCTCACGGCAGGTTGTTACTGACGGCCCTGTTACTTGTTTCAGTGACTCCTTCACACATACTGCTCCTCTGGACCCGAAAGAGCTGGACATTCTCAAAACTGTAAAAGAAATTACAGGTCTGTACCATTAAGTGTGTTAGTTGCTCGGTTGTATCCGACTCTTTGTGACCCCATGGACTGTAGCCTGCCAGGGTCCTCCGTCCATGGGATTTTCCAGGCAAGAATACTGGAATGGGTTGCCATTTCCTTCTCCAAATAATGTCTCATACAAAATAGAAATTTCTAAGTGGTATGTGTCTGAACTTTCCTTCTGCTTTACAGGGTTTTTGCTGATTCAGGCCTGGCCCGAAAACAGGACTGACCTCGATGCTTTTGAGAACCTGGAAATCATACGTGGCAGAACGAAGCAGCAGTAAGTGGACCCCAGCCAAAGACTTGTAGAGTCTTTTCTTTTGAAGTAAAAGCTACTGATGTGCTGCAGAGACACTACAGAGAGTCCCCACACAGCCTCACCGGGGTCCCCCGATGGTGACACCCTGCGTCATCAGCATGGCTGTAACTGAACTGCAGAGTTTCTCGGATCTCGCCAGTTTTCCACGAACACTTTTTGTGTTCTGGTCAGCCCACACTGCAAGGCACACTCATGTCTCCTTAGTCCCCTGCTGTCCATGATCGTTCCTCTGTCTTCCTTGTCTTTCATGGCTTTTGAAAAGTACTGGTCAGGCATTTGTAGGATGGCCAGTGTTTTCACCTGATCTGGTTGAGGTTTTGTACTTTTGGCAAGAATAGCCCTAAGGCCACCAGTCCTCATCAGCACTTCATTTCAGGGGACCTGAGGGGCACTGAGCATGTCTTTCAAGATTTCCCCTTTTCCAGCTCCAGCACACACACATACGCACGCACGCACGCACACATACACACACACACAAGCATCTTTAACATAATAAGGGTAATAATGAATTTTGTGGTGAGGCAAAGTTTGGGACTCTCTTGTTCAAACCTGCCTTGGAAAACATCTGGTTTTGAGAACTGTTCCCCATAATTGACACCTGAGAGGGCTACATAATATTGTGCAGTATTAAAGAAAATCGGAATACAGTGCGTGTAAAATAAGCAACCCTTTCCAAAAGCCATTCCAGCTTTGCATCTCTGATGCTAAACATGCAGCTAATATCACTTGCCAGAAAGGCCCTGTGCCCTGAGTTCTCAGGAATACTTCTTTTGACCAAAGTTCATATAGAGATGAGAGACTTCGGTCAGTTTTCTTGGGTGACTAGCATGTACCTCTCAGCTTAGTTTTAGGGTTTTAAACATGAAACTGACTTTTTTTTTTTTAAATTTATAACACTTGCTGAGCAGTCCAATGATACACAGTTCCTCCTGGGGAAGTGTGACCCCTGTCAGACCTCCCTGCAGCGAGGACCTCAGCTTTGTCCCCACTGGCGTGGCTCCCCTGAGCACATGGCCAGGGGAAGGGATTCCTAAAAGCAGGGGCACACTGTGCACCTACAGAAGTCACACAGACTGTGGAGGGACACAGGGAGGAAAGAGGGGGCCGAGAAAGAGAAACAAGGAGGAAGAGGAGTTACATTTTGTCATCTCGTGCCTTCATCATCAGCCTCCCTATCCAGTGCTGTCTCAGCTGGTCTGTTTCCCGCCTTGGTGTTTAGTGAGCTTCCTCACAACACACACCTCCTTCCTGTGGCTTCCCGTTACTGCAAACAAGAGCCTCCTCCACGCGGTGCCCAAAGTGGTCCAGGCTCCGGCCTCTTTCTCCCCTCGCAGACCCCTGTCCTACATTTCTGCTCCAGCAGCAGCACGTGATTCTCAGTGCCTGTCACGTGCTCCTCTGGGTGGAAGGCTTCCTTCCCTTCAGTCGGAATACTGTCCATCTGGCCATGTGATGAACACGTCCTGGTCACCTCGTAGGAACCTGGCACAGGGTTGGGTAGTGAAGAAAATATCATAGTTCCTGCTCTGGAGGCCCTGCTGCTCACGCACCACCTCTTTCAGAGACCCTTGCTCAGACTTGTTTAGGTGCCCCTGCCCTTTGCCTCTGTGGTCCCCTCATCACCACCCTCATGGTTCTACGTTAACAATGATTGTATCATCAGTAGACAAAGGGCTTTTTGACAGCAAGAAGCACCCACTTAACCTAGAGTTAGAATAAAATTAGTCACATATTACCTCAGATATTTGTTCAATAAATGGATGAATAGATGGATGGATGGGTAGGTGGATGGATGGAAAGCTGAATCTATGATTTTTGAAGTATATTTGGATATTTAAAAGGCTAACATATTCTCAGTTGCCAAGCAAAGTTAAAATGCAGTAAATAAAATAATGACATTAATAAATTATTCAACCCCTAGTCTGCCACTGGAGTTAGAGATATTAAAGGAACAGGGAACTCACTTTTCCCTGGAGGAACTTTAAAAACACTTGCAATTTTCCAAAGTTGCAGTACAGACCTTCCATAACATGACTTACATGACTACCAACTGCAAGGCAGTAGTAAATCGAAAGTGGTACAGGAAAAGCGTTTTTGTTGATACTGTGCTGTCACAATTTTTCACAATATTATTTGTTTTCTCTTCAACGTAGTGGCCAGTTCTCTCTTGCGGTCGTCGGCCTGAGTATAACATCCTTGGGGTTACGCTCCCTCAAGGAGATAAGCGATGGCGATGTGATAATTTCAGGAAATCAAAACCTGTGCTATGCGGACACGATACGCTGGAAGAAGCTTTTGGGGACCTCAACTCAGAATGCCAAAATTTCAAAAAACAGGAGTCAACAAGAGTGCAGTGAGTGATATCTTTGGGTGATTGTGGAGATGGTTCTGACAGGTCATTTATTTTGATTTAAAATATTGAAAGGCTACTCCCAAACATTTAAATTATTTTTTACGTTACTAAGAAAGCAAATTAAGGGAAATGTGTGTATTCTGTTGTGACGTTCATCAGATTTTTTTCTAGATAATTCTCATAGGATAAATCTGCCTCGAAGTCTAGGCCATCAGTTATTGGTAATTTACAGAACAAAATTTAGTGTTGATTATGGCATTTTAGCTGTGTGTTCCTTCCTACTCATTCCATCCCCAATGACTAAACACATTCACACACACACACACACACACACAGAGGAATGGGCTGAACATTTTACACTGGCATTTCCAGATCCAAGTTCACAGCCATAGTCAGCTTTTGAAGTGGTGCCCGCACCTGTGCTGAGATACTGGCCACCCGCAGAAGCAGAGCCAAGTTCACATCCCGGCTTGAGCCCTTCCTAGCTTTGAGACAGTCATCAGTTACGTAAATCTTTGGGCTTTATCTTCCTCTCGATGAAATGGAGGCAATAATGATTCTCACACCATAGTGCAATGAAAAGAATTGGTGAAGTTCTGGGTGCCTCCCTGGTTCTGTACCCCACACACGCGTGACAAGGACCCTCACGCTTTCTGCTCCTGCAGCTCGGATGAGCTCCATCTAGATATGCTTGGCACCCAGCAGGGCAAAGGGGACTTGTGGCGGGCCTCTGGAAGCCCTTGTGCCACTTCTCCCGGGGGCCCTGGCGTATGTTTGTGGCCACTGTTCCTTGTCTGACCATGGGACTCACCCTGTATTCTCAGGCGCCACGGGCCACATCTGTCACCCTCTGTGCTCATCAGAGGGCTGCTGGGGACCTGGACCCAAATACTGCTTGTCCTGTCAGAACTTCAGTCGTGGCAAGGAGTGTGTGGAAAAGTGCAACATTCTAGAGGGGTAAGAGGCTTGTTTTTTTTTTTTTTTTAATTCCTTTGTTTTAATTAAAAAATAAGACTTAGGATGGTTTCATAGGTGTATAGTTAATCAGTCTGATTATTTTCCTTTATTTTCTTTTCCTTTTTGTTTGTTGACAGTTGTGTGTGTGTGTGTGTGTGTAGTTTTATTTAGTTAGTTAGTTGTTTTCGGTTGTGCTGGGTCTCCCTTGCTGCTCACAGGCTTTCTCTGGTTGCAAGAAGCAGGGGCTGCTCTTCACGGGGGCATCTGTTGTTGCAGAGCAGAGGCTCCAGAGCTCTGGCTCAGTCGTTCTGGCACACAGGCTGAGCTGCTTCACAGCATGTGGGATCTTTCCAGACCAGGGATCAAACTGGTATCCCCTGCATTGCAAGATAGGCTCTCAACCACTCGACCACCAGGGAAGCCCTGTTGACAATTGTTAATCACAAGAGGAAATGAAAAAACATTTTTCATTACTTAATCCAACCCAATTTATAGAGTCTCTTTATCTGGAAATTTAATTTTCTAAGCTGCACAAAGTTCCCAAGACAAACAGAACGGTTTGTTCTGTTTCCATGGTTCAGATGACCAAGACCGTGGCCATTAGTCTTGTCCTTGTAGCACAGCATTCCTGCTGCTTCAAAACACAGCTTCAGGTTAAAATTTTTGTTTATGGTCAAGACACACTGAACAGTGCAGATAACTTTAAATAGAACCATGGACAAAGAGATAAACAGTTTGTATAACATCTGTTGAATTTATTGCAGTCAATACAAAGTACAGTCTGTTGATTCTGTGGGAATTTTGATATTGAGTAAGGTTTCGAATGATCACAAATAGTGACTAAAATAAATTAATAGGAAAACAAAATGTAAGGATAGCAACTGGAAGAGGCAATTTTTAAAAAATAAAGAAAAAGAGAGGTTTTGTGGTAGAGAAGAAGATAGGAGTTACAGATACCTCTAGGAAATTTTCCTTTCTGTTTCACTATCAGGGCTTGGACTACAGCTCAGCTCAGAAATACTCAGAAGCAGGATGAATTCAATTCCACAGGACTCCTTTAGCTGATAGGCTCATTAACCTAACAGAGTAATTTGCATAAGCAATAGTATTGTTTCAATAAGTAAGAAATATTGGTGCAATCCTTACAGCCGCAGACAGATGCTAAGCTCATGTTTTCAGTGTTCAGTTCTCTTTGAACGGGCTTCCCCAGTGGCTCAGGTGGTAAAGAATTTGCCTGCAGTGTGGTAGACCCAGGCTCAATCCCTGGGTCAGGAAGATCCCCTGGAGAAGGGAATGGTTACCCACTCCAGTATTCTTGCCTGGAGAATCCCATGAACAGAGGAGCCTGGTAGGCTACGGTCCATGGGGTCACAAAGAGTCGGACCAAACTGACTAACAGCTTCAACACTTTTCTCTTTGAAGCAGCAAGGTAATTAAAATAGCCTTGGCAGTGGTGCCTGGGTCTTCCCGTTAGAGAATCCTGGTGTCCAGCAGCACCTTCTCTGTTTGCAAGGCTGGCCCCTATAGCGGGTGTGATGACCCAAGAGACAGCACAGGGAAAAGTCATGTGGCTCGTTCGGTTTCATTGATGCTGACTGCCTGAGAGGACGCATGGAACATACCTTTGGGTGTGAACACTTCTTGTTCACTGCCTAGTTAACTACCAGTAGTCTTTAAGAGCTGCCCACATCTACCATGGCTTTTCAATCACACATCAGCTCCTCAAGTAGTTATTTATTTATTTATTTATTGAATTCTTGATTGCACTGGGTCTTCACTGTGGGCTCTCTCTAGTTGCAAAGAGTGGGGACTGCTGTCTAGTTGTGTTGCTCAGCTTTTCATTGCAGTGGCTTTTCTTGTTGCAGAGCACAGGCTATAGGTACACTAACTTCAGTCATTGCAGCATGCAGGCTCAATAGTTGTGGCTCATGGGCTCAGCTGCTCTGTGGCATGTGGACTCTTCCCAGATATAGGGATGGAACCCACGTCCCTTTCATTGGCAGGCAGATTTCTCTCCACTTTACCACCAGGGAAGTCCCAATCTATCCATTTTTGAGGAACGGTTAAAATAGTCCAATAAAATATTTCATACCTGTGTTCCATTCTTACTGTTTTTAGTAATAACCATTAAGGAAACTTTAATAGCTCTCTTTCCCTTTCCTAGGTATTGGTCTAGTTACCATTTCTTTGCAACTTAACTTAAATATCCATGAATCTGCTATAGGAGGGGGTAACTCTTAAGGACTATTTTCTTCTTTTCTCCCATGTGTTGGCTTATCTAATATTCAGAGACTGTGCCTGTAGAAAAAATGTAGAGAAGCTGTTTTGATTATAAATGAAGCTTCTGCTTTGTTCTAGGAAAAGATGACTAAAGATTCAGTGGACAGAATCAGTTTATTATATTACAGTATAGTCCTAGTTTCCCAGACGTTTGACTTTTACATAAAATTGTTTTGTCTTTCTAAGAGAGGTGATTGGTGTCACCTGACCCTTCAGACAGGTGAACCCAGACAGCATTTGGAAGCAGGCTCTGTAGGGATGGCGCTGACCAGTTTCCTGTCTTCCTCCTGTCAGAGAGCCCAGGGAGTTCGTGGAGAATTCCGAGTGCGTGCAGTGCCATCCAGAATGCCTGCCCCAGGCCATGAATGTGACCTGCACTGGACGCGTAAGGAGCACGTTTGATGTTATCCCCACGCATAAGCTGGAGATGCGCAAGGATGACCCACCACCATCCCGCCCACTCCCCACATCCAGCCCGTCCCGTCCCGCCCCGTCTCACAGCCGTCAGGGGCTGTGACTGAGGGGAAGTCGGCATGTGGCCTGCCTGGCTCAGCATTCATCTTCTCTGTCCAACCCCCAGATGCACATGGTGACACCTGGTCTCAGACCACAGATCAGGGCATACAGGGTACACTGACAGCCAGCCTTCACTGTTCCTGACATCTGCCACCATTGCTTTATCATCTTAACCAAACGTTACCACATTCTTACTTCACATTAGTTCATAGTTATTCGAAGGAGGTTTTTTTAATCACATAGAAAAAATTTTCAAAATTCAGTTTCATATCTAGATTACATTCAGTAATAATATTTTAGAGAGTGTAAGTGAGAATGAAGATCCCTCTCACACCAATGTGTTCATGTTGTTAATTCTCACTATTACCTGTATGAGGAGCTCTGTTTGGATTTGAGCTTCAACAGTCTCATCTAAATCTACTGACGGAAAATGTTGTTCAGAAGTTCTCTGAATCAGACAGATGATGATAAGGTTTTGAGGTACAAGCTGCCAAAATAAGTGGTTACAAAGTAAACCACTGGTTTTTAGGTTAGTGTTGGGTTAACTTTTCGTCAGTGAAATACAATAATTGGTGATATTGGTTGACTTAGTCATCTGATTGTTCTCGCTCTGGGAACACTCAGTCTTTGAGACGTAAGGGTGCTTAGCCAACAGGCAGACCCTTCCCTACCCACCTTACTTCAGCCCTTGTGAAGTGTGTGGATGCAACCCAAGCAGCCCTAATATATTGACAAGTCTGACAAACAGAACCAAATTTAGCATAGCACAGTTAATTTATGCAGCCACTGTGTTTACACTTGCCACCTTCTCAACACTGGGGAAACGCAGGTGTGGTTTGCTTAGCTTTGCCTTGGCAAGCACAGCTTCCCACAGAAGCCCCTCAACTTCAAGCATGACTCACAAGGAAGCCCATCTGAATGATAAGGATGTAAATACACATGCAGACCAATCAGTGTTTTAACAAGGAAAGATGCACACAAGGTATTAAGTACAATCCCGTAAAAGACACAGTTCAGTTTCTTTATGTTTTCATATACAATACACATTTAAAGTCAGGAAGGCTTTATTCTCAACTGTTAACAGTGGTCACATCAGGCAAGACACAGTCAGAGAATTCAGCCACTTGAAGAATTTCTACATTGCTTGATTTTTTTTTTTGTGATATATATTTTAAGTAAAAAGCTACTTCATTCTGAAAGACACATAAATAAATATTTGATTTATGAAATGGTTTTTCCGCCTCGGTGCAGGGACCAGGCAACTGTGTGAAATGTGCCCACTACATTGACGGCCCTCACTGCGTCAAGACCTGCCCTGCTGGAGTCGCGGGAGAGAACGGCACCCTGATCTGGAAATTTGCAGATGCCAGTCATGTGTGTCACCTCTGCCACCCCAACTGCACCTATGGGTGAGTCAGGGAACTCTGGGTCTGCAAGAGAAAATGCAGACTCATAAGCTGAAAACTTTTTCCAAACTGCCCAGGCAGTAAAGTACAGAGGTTTGTATTAGAGTCAGTTCCTCCAAGTGTTCTCACCCTACAGCCACGGCAGAGGCGGTAAAACGCTCATGGGAGGTAACAGTGCTCACCAGAAAGCCTCTCAGCGTCTCCAGGTGTGTACCATGCCAGGGCTCTGTTCTGCCGTGCCAACAAGTCCAAACAAGAGTAAGGGACAGGTGGGATGAAGGCGGAGGTCCTACCCTATCCTCAAAGGTTTCTACACATCTTTCCAGATGACTGGGATTCCTGTGGGAATCCTTGTTGTTCTACAATTAATGGAAGATAACATTGCCTAGATAGCATATTAAAAAGTAGAGACATTACTTTACCAACAAAGGTCCATCTAGTCAAGGCTATGGTTTTTCCAGTAGTCATGTATGCATGTGAGAGTTGGACTGTGAAGAAAGCTGAGCACCGAAGAATTGATGCTTTTGAACTGTGGTGTTGGAGAAGACTCTTGAGAGTCCCTCGGACTGCAAGGAGATCCATCCAGTCCATCCTAAAGTAGATCAGTCCTGGGTGTTCACTGGAAGGACTGATGTTGAAGCTGAAACTCCAGTACTTTGGCTACCTCATGTGAAGAGTTGACTCATTGGAAAAGACCCTGATGCTGGGAGGGACTGGGAGCAGGAGGAGAAGGGGACGACAGAGGATGAGATGGCTGGATGGCATCACCGACTCGATGGATATGAGTTTGAGTAAACTCCGGGAGCTGGTGATGGACAGGGAGGCCTGGCGTGCTGTGATTCATGGGGTCACAAAGAGTCAGACATGACTGAGCGACTGAACTGAACTGAACTGAAAATTGCCTAGAATGTTCCTTAAAGAAGCTTTTTCTTTTACCTAGTTGATTGCTAAGTTGCTAATAGGTAGATTAAAACTATTTTGACTACAATTAGCTGAAGCAGTCTGAACATTTGTATCTTGTTTACTAAAATAATAAATTTGGCAATGAAACTAGACTACTTCTAGAAATCAGTGGGAAAAGTTGAGTTCTCATATATATTTCATATTCCCTTCTATCTCTCAGTCCTCAACCTTATTAAGAACCATTACTCTTCTCCAGAGCAATCTCTTACTAGCTGTGTAGCCTTCCGAAAGTGTATTAACCTGTCTGTACCTCACTTTTCTCATCTGTAAATTAGGTTAATACTACTGCATTGCTCACAGGATTTCTGTGACCTTGATTAATACACGTAATGTACTTAAATGGTGCCTGGAACACATGCATGCTCAATCAAGGATTGCACAAAAGGTGGCGTGGGGCTGTTGATGACATGGTAATAACCATGGTGATGGTTATGATGTTCGTAAGCACTGTTGGTGGTAGTGATGGTGGTAATTGTGATTGTGATAATGATTAGTGTTCTGAAGGGATGCAGAACCTTCCAAATAGACTTCCAAAAATCAAGAGTCTTGAAAATTTTCCAAATATGTCCTAATATTTTAACTGTATTTGTATGTACAAAAAAGGTCTTAATGACCCAGATAACCACGATGGTGTGATCACTCACCTAGAGCCAGACATCCTGGTGTCTGAAGTCAAGAGGGCCTCAGGAAGCCTCACTACAGACAAAGCTGTGGAGGTGATGGAATTTCAGCTAAGCTATTTCAGATCCTAAAAGATGATGCTGTTAAAGTGCTGCACTCAATATGCCAGCAAATCTGGAAAACTCAGCAGTGGCCACAGGACTGGAAAAAGTCAGTTTTCCAGTTGTTTTTCCAAAGAAAAACAATGCCCAAGAATGTGCAAACCACTGCACAACTGCACTGATTTCACATACTAGCAAGGTAATGCTCAAAATCTTTCAAGCAAGGCTTCAAAAGTACGTGAACCAAGAACTCCCAGATGCACAAGCTAAAAAGCAAAGGAACCAGAGATCAAATTGCCAGCATCCACTGAATCATAGAGAAAAGCAAGAGAATTCCAGAAAAATATCTACTTCTGCTTCATTGACTACATTAAAGCCTTTAACTGTGTGGATCACAGCAAACTGTGGAAAATTCTTAAACAGATGGGAATACCAGACCACCTTACCTACTTCCTGAGAAACCTGTATGCAGGTCAAGAAGCAACAATTAGAACTGGACATGGAACAATTAACTGGTTCAAATTGGAAAAGGAGTCCATCAGGGTTGTATATTGTCACTCTGCTTATTTAACTTGCATGCTTATTTAACATCATGTGAAATGCCAGGCTGGATGAAGCTCACTGGAATCAAGATTGCCAGGAGAAATGTCAATAACCTCAGATACACAGATAACACCACCCTAATGGCAGAAAGGGAAGAGGAACTAAAGAGCCTCTTGATGAAAGTGAAAGAGGAGAGTGAAAAAGTTGGCTTAAAACTCAACATTCAGAAAATGAAGATCATGGCATCTGGCCCCATCATTTCATGGCAAATAGATAGGGAAAAAATGGAAAGAGTGACAAATTTTATTTTCTTGGGCTCCAAAATCACTGCAGACGGTGACTGCAGCCCTGAAATTAAAAGATGCTTGCTCCTTGGAATAAAAGCTATGACCAACCTAGACAGTGTATTAAAAAGCAGAGATCACTTTGCTGACAGGTCTGTATAGTCAAAGCTATAGTTATTCCTGTAGTCAGGTACAGATGTGAGAGTTGAACCATAAAGAAAGCTGAGTGCTGAAGAATTGATGCTTTTGAACACTGGTGTTGGAGAAGACTCTTGAAAGTCCCTTGGACAGCAAAGAGATCAAACCAGTCAATCCTAAGGGAAATCAATCCTGAATATTCATCTAAAGGACTGCTGCTGAAGCTGAACCTCCAGTACTTTGGCCACCAGTTGCAAAGAGCCGACCCATTGGAAAAGACCCTGATGCTGGGGAAGATTGAGGGCAGGAGGAGAAGGGGGTGACAGAGGATGAGATGGTTGGATGGCATCCCCAAGTTTGAGCAAACTCCAAGAGATAGTGAAGGACAGAGACTGGTGTGCTGCAGTCCATAGAGTCACAAAGAGTCAGAGGCAACTAAGCGACTGAACAACAGCAAATATGGAGAAGTCTGGGCCTGGAGACAAGTGATTTGGGAATGACTTGTATCCTGGTCAATTTCCATTGTTTAACCTTCTTAAGTTTCAGCTGTTACAGGGGTAAATGGAAGGGCACCATCTTTCCATGACCCTGTGGTCCAGGAGTTTTAGTCCTGGGTGACTGAAGAGTAATCCCAGCAACAAGAAGGAAGCCTAGGCATCTCCTGTGTGGTTTACATGTGATTGTCTTCCCCCTCTAATCTTAGTCTAGCCTATTGGTGTGTTCCAAGTGACCTGCAGTATCTTACCAAGTTTAACACCCAACATCCCCACTAAAACCAGTACATCAATTTAACTAGGGCTAACATTTTTATAATATTTTGTATTTCCAGTCAGGAAATGATAATTTCTTCATAAATTCAGATATTCTTTTTTTATATTTCAGTAAAGTTTTACAGTTTTATTCTTTCATGTTCTGTTTGTATTACATTTGCTATTGTGAAATGGACCTTACTTAGAGTATACCTTCTAATTTATTACTTCTAATATATAAGATAGCTTTTGATTGTTTTGGTGGAGGTGTATAGTCATCTCATATTGATGGTCTTTATTGAACATCTTCATCTCTTGTCCAAAAGTTTCAAATCATATTATAAAGGCCAGGATTTCTAGAATAATATCAAATACAATGGTAGTGGATATCAGAGTTTTATATCTGATAGTTGTGGGAATGGCTATAGTAAATCACCATTAAGAACATTATTTGCTATTACTGTGAGTTACTATCTCGTTAAAGAAACAGTTATCTACAGTTATTCCTACTTTTGAACTATTTTTTTTTAATCCAGAATGAATTTTGAATTTTACCAGACGCCTCCTTGGCAGCAATTTTAAGATTTTTCCCTTTGGGTATATCAGCATGCTGTTATATTGAGTAATTTACAAATTCTACAAAGCATGATATAAATGATAGTTTGCTAGTTTTTCACTCTATTTTTTTCATATTTCTCCATAATAAGGAATTTTGGAACAGAGTCTCTTAAATAGAATTATATTACCCATTAAAATATATTTTTCCTATTTTTTTCTGTCTTTTTGGAAATAATTGTGTTTATGTATGTGTCTGTGAACATGTATCACTGATAGAAAAGCATGTAGTTTTATGTAATCTTGTTATTACTCTGTATCTTCATCCAAAAGAATTACTTGATAAAAAATGGATTTAATTTTTTAAATATGGAGAAATGTTGATAGGATAAGGGGAAATAAGAAAACATATCTTTCATTGTGTATCTATGATGTATACAGCATCATCAAACGATAGTCTCATTGATGTCTCAGAGCGAGCTCACTGCTTTTCCATTTGTATTGTTAAAGGAACACTTAGGCTCTGGAGTCGTTAGCCTGCAGTCCCAGAGCCCAGGTTATGGGAGGATGCCTGCTTCAAGAAGCCATCCTCTTCCCACAGGGCAGGGCTGGTTACCCCAGGGAATGGGTCAGGAAACATAAAGCCCGTCCACTGTTGAATGGAACCATACTTTATAATAAGGTATCAGGGAAAGGTTTCTTTGAAATTTTATGCCAAAAAACTAAATAGTATAAAATTCTGCCAATTTTAATTACATGTAATAAAAAATAATAAATGGGAGACAGACAAGCAGTAATTTTTCTAACTAAATTAAATGATAGCATGATGCAGCATCTTTTGCCTGATATTCGACAGTCATTTCTGTAGACTTATGCAGGGGACCATCAGCTTTCTCATGGACTTCTTAATCCTCTGATACTCAGATCATCCCCTCTTACCACACCTGTCCTGTCACTGCCCTCGTCCATCATCTCTTCAAATGTAAACTGGCTGAGCTCTCACTGTGAGTATCTCTTGTCAATAACTTCTTGCTAGAAACCCCATAGGTTTCCCGGCAACACTTTGAGAAGCTTCATGAAACCCACTTCTTGTCCAAAGTATGCAGTTCCAGTTTGCACCACTTTGCATACAGTTCCCATTTTGTTACTTTCTGGAGACTGACAGGCATAATGGGAAAATATAAAAACACTAATGAGGAGGGATATTTCAAGTAGGGTTTAACTTTACCAATGGTCATCCATTCAGTTCACTTCAGTCGCTCAGTCATGTCCAACTCTTGGCAACCCCATGGACTGCAGCACACCAGGCTTCCCTGTCCATCACCAACTCCTAATACTTGCTCAAACTCATGTCCATCAAGTCGGTGATGCCATCCAACCATCTCATCCTCTGTCGTCCCCTTCTCCTCCTGCCTTCAATCTTTCCCAGCATCAGGGTCTTTTCCAATGAGTCAGTTCTTCACATCAGGTGGCCAAAGTAGTGGAGTTGATTCACCTTCAGCATCAGTCCTTCAAATGAATATTCAGGACTGATTTCCTATAGGCTGGACTGGTTTCATCTCCTTGCAGTCCAAGGGACTCTTAAGAGTTTTCTCCAGCACCACCATTCAAAAGCATCAATTCTTCAGTGCTCAGCTTCTTTATAGTCCAACTCTCACATCCATACATGACCACTGGAAAAACCATAGCTTTGACTAGACAGACCTTTGTTGGCAAAGTAATGTCTCTGCTTTTTAATACGCTGTCTAGGTTGGTCAGAGCTTTTCTTCCAAGAGGCAAGCGTCTTTTAATTTCATGGCTGCAGTCACCATTGCAGTGATTTTAGAACCCCACAAAATAAAGTCTTTCACTGTTTCCATTGTTCTCCCATCTATCTGCCATGAAGATGCGACTGGGTGCCATATCTTAGTTTTCTGAATGTTGAGCTTTAAGCCAACTTTTTCACTCTCCTCTTTCACTTTCATCAAGAGGCTTTTTAGTTCTTCTTTGCTTTCTGCCATAAGGGTGGTGTCATCTGTGTATACGAGGTTTTTGATATTTCTCCTGGAAATCTTGATTCCAGCTTGTGCTTCATCCAACCTGGTATTTGGCATGATGTATTCTGCATATAAGTTAAATAAACAGGTTGACAATATATAACCTTGATGTACTCCCTTCCCCGTTTGGAACCAGTCTGTCAGTCTGTTGTTCCATGTCCAGTTCTAACTGTTGTTTCTTGACCTGCATACAGATCTCTCAGGAGGCAGGTAAGGTGGTCTGGTATTCCCATCTGTTTGAGTTTTCCAGTTTGTTGATCTGTGACTGATCCACACCGTCAAAGGCTTTGGCATAGTTAGTAAAGCAGAAGTAGATGTTTTTCTGGAACTCTCTTGCTTTTTCAATGATCCAGTAGATGTTGGCAATTTGATCTCTGGTTCCTCTGCCTTTTCTAAATCCAGCTTGAACATCTGGAAGTTCACAGTTCACGTAATGTTGAAGCCTGGCTTGGAGAATTTTGAGCATTATTTTGCTAGTGGATGAGACAAGTGCAATTGTGCGGTACTTAGAACATTCTTTGCCATTGCCTTTCTTTGGAACTGGAATGGAGACTGTCCTTTTTTTCCTGTGGCCACTGTGAGTTTTCCAGATTTGCTGGCATATTGAGTGCAGCACTTTAACAGCCTCATCTTTGAGCATTTGAAATAGCTCAGCTGGAATTCCATCACTTCCACTAGCTTTGTTTGTAATGATCCTTCCTAAGGCCCACTTGACTTTGCATTACAGGATGTCTAGGTGAGTTATCACACCATCAAAGTCATCTGGCTCATGAAGATCTTTCTTGTATAGTTCTATGTATTCTTGCCACCTCTTCGTAATATCTTCTGCTTTTGTTAGGTCCATACCATTTCTGTCCTTTATTGTGACCATCTTCGCATGAAATGTTCCCTTGGTATCTCTAATTTTCTTGAAAAGATCTCTAGTCTTTCCCACTCTATTGTTTTCCTCTGTCTCTTTGCATTAATCACTGAGGAAGGCTTTTATCTTTCCTTGCTATTCTTTGGAACTCTGCATTCAGATGGGTATATCTTTCGTTTTCTCCTTTGCCTTTCACTTCTCTTCTTTTCTAGCTATTCTCTAAGGCCTCCTCAGGCAACCACTTTGCCTTGCTGCATTTCTTTTTCTTGGGGATGGTCTTGATCTCTGCCTCCTATTCACTGTCACGAACCTCTGTCCATAGTTCTTCAGGCACTCTTGTCTATCAGATCTAATTCCTTGAATCTATTTGTCGCTTCCACTGTGTAATCATTAGGGATTTGGTTTAGGTCATACCTGAATGGTCTAGTGGTTTTCCCTACTTTCTTCAATTTAAGTCTGAATTTAGCAATCAAGAGTTCATGATCTGAGCCACAGTCAGCTCCCAGTCTTGTTTTTGCTGACTGTAAAGAGCTTCTCCATCTTTGGCTGCAAAGAATATAATCAGTGTGATATTGGTATTGACCATCTGGTGATGTCCATGTGTAGAGTCTAGTCTCATGTGCTCTTGGGAGAGTCCTTGCTCTGACCAGTGCATTCTCTTGGCAAAACTCTGTTAGTTTTTCCCTGCTTCATTTTTTACTCCAAGACCAAACTTGCCTGTTACTCCAGGTATCTCTTGACTTCCTACATTTTCATTCCAGTCCCCTATAATAAAGAGGACATCTTTTTGGGGTGTTAGTTCTAGAAGGTCTTATAGGTCTTCATAGAGCCATTCAGCTTCAGCTTCTTCAGCATTACTGGTTGGGCCATAGACTTGGATTACTATGTCATTGAATGGTTTGCCTTGGAAATGAACAGAAATCATTCTGTCATTTTTGAGATTACATCCAAGTACTGCATTTTTGACTCTCTTGTTGACTGGGAGGGCTACTCCATTTCTTCTAAGGGATTCTTTCCCACAGTAGTAGATATAATGGTCATCTGAGTTAAATTCACCCATTCCAGTCCATTTTAGTTCACTGATTCCTAAAATGTCGATGTTCACTCTCGCCATCTCCTATTTGACCACTTTCAATTTACCTTTAGTCATGGACCTGACATTCCAGGTTCCTGTGCAATATTGCTCTTTACAGCATCAGACTTTACTTCCTTCACCAGTCACATCCACAACTGGGTGTTCTGTTTTTGTTTGTTTTTGTTGTTGTTGTTGTTTTGCTTTGGTTCCGTCTGTTCATTCTTTCTGGTATTATTTCTCCACTCTTCTCCAGTAGCAGTGATGGGCACCTGCTGACCTGGGGCGTTCATCCTTCAGTGTCATATCTTTTTGCCTTTTCATACTGTTCATCCATTAGCAGATATTTTTTTGTCTTTGACGATTATGGTTTTCCTGGGAGATAACAGATTATGAGAAAAGGAGAAGCCTGTGTCTGGTGTAGGGAGGAAAGTTCGTAAGCTTGCAGGGCCAAAACTACATTGTCTGACACCATGGAAAAGAGGTCTTAGACCCTCAAGAGGAGTACAGTTCAGAGATGAGAGCCCTTTGAATGAGATAGAAAATGAATAGAACCATATGGCAGTGTGCATCAAACAAGCACAAATCCTCTTCACATACCTGAACAGGGCTTCTTCATCTTTCCCCCAGCCAAGAATGTCAGTCTTTTCCATCGAACTGGAATACTCAATCTTGCTATTGAATATTCAGTCTCGCATTGACAAATATTGCTGTACTTCAAGACAAACTTATCCTGCCTTTTCATCCATCATCCTATAATCAGAATAGCAGATGGTGGTGCCCCCCAGAATGGGAACCCAGCTGCTGAGGGGACACGTTAAGACAAATGCTATTTATGCTTCATGTACAACATCTTAATTGTGTGGAAGTGGGTGAAGCCAGTTTCTGGCTTTCCGGGTCTGACATTATCCCCATTTCCCTGCCCCAAGATGCACATTGTCACTTGTCTGCCCCCACCTTAATCAGTGTGGCCCAGGAAATGATTCTGATCTCAGCTCCCTCCACCTCCTGCCCACATGGATGTTCTAGAGCCAGCTGTAAGGCATCTGAACCTCTGTCAAAAGTAAGACATGAAAACATTTCAATAACAAAGACCAGAAGCTGCCTACTCTGTTCAATCCTTATCACAAACTGGACACTCAAAACTACTTGCTGAGTGAATGAACAAATGAATAAATGCATGATAAACAAATGATTAAGCAATATTAAGACACATTTTGATTCTTTTTTTTTTTTTTTATAAAGAACTCATACAATTTATTTATTTATTTTGGTCTGTTGATTCCTCAACATTTCTTCTTTTTTTTTTTTTGGCGTTTTGTCATACATTGATATGAATCAGCCATAGAGTTACACGCATTCCCCATCCCGATCCCCCCTCCCACCTCCCTCTCCACCCGATTCCTCTGGGTCTTCCCAGTGCACCAGGCCCGAGCACTTGTCTCATGCATCCCACCTGGGCTGGTGATCTGCTTCACCATAGATAATATACATGCTGTTCTTTCGAAACATCTCACCCTCACCTCCCACAGAGTTCAAAAGTCTGTTCTGTACTTCTATGTCTCTTTTTCTGTTTTGCATATAGGGTTATCGTTACCATCTTTCTAAATTCCATATATATGTGTTAGTATGCTGTAATGTTCTTTATCTTTCTGGCTTACTTCACTCTGTATAATGGGCTCCAGTTTCATCCATCTCATTAGAACTGATTCAAATGAATTCTTTTTAACGGCTGAGTAATATTCCATGGTGTATACGTACCACAGCTTCCTTATCCATTCATCTGCTGATGGGCATCTAGGTTGCTTCCACATTTTGATTCTAATGATTTAAAAGTAATTTGACACACGTCACCTTATGATTTAATAAAAACTCTCCAAGAAAAAAATGACAAAATAATTGAAATGTGTCTTTCTCTTTCAATTCCTACAGCTGTACAGGGCCAGGTCTCAAAGGCTGTGCAGCAGATGGGTAAGTGTGACACTTTGTGTTTGATGACCTGACCAGAAACAGCCAATAGTTCTGTGGGCAAGGGTGATGCTTTCTCTCTCTCAATGCTTTCTCCGACTCCCCTCTGCCCTGGCAGGTTCTCACTTCTCCCTGGGCCAAACTGGGCATTCCTAGCAGAACCCACCCTGTCTGCTTTACTGGCTGTGTCCCAGGGATGAGAGAGTGACACAGGGCATCAGTGCCAGGCCTCTTCCACATAGAGCCAGCCTCACCACCTGGTCCTTCTCTATCTATACAACCCGTCATTGCTCCATGGGTCACAGTATTATTGGATGATGCTTCTCTTCCAGCTTCTCTTCTCTTTCCTTGCTGACCCAGTTGACCCTCAGCTTGTGGGGGTTTGATGACAGAGCTCCAACTGTGGGGATTTCTCCCCTTACTTCCTTTTCTAAACACATGACTTCCTTCAGCATTTCAGTTGTAATCTGTTTGCCATCATTGCCTGAAATGCTACCCAGAGAAAAGCAGAATTGAGACTTTCTATTCAGACTCATCAGGGAAGAATGATATTATCAATTAATAATATCTGTCATGGAATCAGAATTATAAACAAGACACCCACCAGATACCCCCAAACACTAGCCAAATATCCAGGCACCTCTGCCATCTCTACTAATGTTTACAAAACTCCTCCCCTCAACAACTTTCCTCAGCGTCAGTCAGCTCAGTCTCTTGCCCAAGAATTAGCCAAGATAACCAATCCCTTCTACTATAAGTGAAACATTAAAGACAAATAGGGAAGTTTCTCAAAGACAAAGGTTGCCTTTTATGCCCCTCTTCACTTGAGCCGTGAGGACACCAGCAAGCTTCATCCTCTCTTCATGCTGCAGTCAGTATCTTAGCAATGAGGTTTTCCATCATATCCCCACCCTGAAACCAATCAATGACCTTTGTTATATTCATTCTTTCAATTTGTCCTTGTCTTTTCACTCAGTTACCCTTACTATCCATGGAACATATACTCTGTACAAATTATTCCTTTTACCTTTCAATGTCCCCTTCAAAATAGTAAAAACCCATTAATTCAAACTACATTAATTAGGAGAATAGTATAACTCAAGACATGACTTTTGTATGTGCTAAGAAGAAGGTGTTCTAAGTACTGTTCACATAAAGTACATTTGACACTTAGGAGAAATCTGTAAGAATGCTGGCACATTTTGTGTGTGTAAATTGTGCTACTAGTTATTCTTCGATATTCATTAATTGCCTGAAAATACAAAGTTTGCCAGAAGCTCAGATGGCACAGGTACTTGAAAAACAGTAGCTTTATAAAGACTCTAAATTCAGGATCTACTCACTCAGACCGCTCTTTCCCCACTGAGTTTTGGGTGTTCCCTGGTGGGAGAGGCGGGGTGGGGGGCGGACTGCAGAATGACATCACTTATCTATGACAGCTCTGCTCTCCGTCCCGGCCTTCCCCTCCACACATCCATACAGCACTTCACATGCTTCTCACCCCATGTTACAAGTCCGGGATCCCTCAAGCAGTCTCCACAGTTTTGAAAGGGTCCCTCCGTCCAGCCTGGTCAGCAGACATCACATGGGGAGGGTGTGCTTCTAACGAGTGGAGGCACCCAGGAGAGAGACACAAATTGGTGTGGAAGGCATGACTGACTCTGAGCTATTTTTTGAGTTATGTTCCCTTAATCAACAGACGACAACATACTCGTCATAGCAAGAAGTCCAAATGATACCCAGTTTAAAAATCCCAAAAGGTGGGGTGAGGAGGCTATTGTACTGAAGGAAGTTGAAAACCTGCCCTGGGAATATTACTCTGCCTCTCTTTCTCCTCGACAAGCTGTGCGCTATTGCACTGAGACAGTTCTACACGATGCCATGGCATCCACACACATGGGGAATATAGCGAATGCCAACGTGACAAACCAGCCCCCGTGTGTGTCCGCCTTGTTCCAGGCCCAAGATCCCGTCCATCGCCACGGGCATCGTGGGCGGCCTGCTGCTGGCGCTGCTGCTGGCCCTGAGCGTCGGCCTCTTCATGCGCAGGCGCCACATCGTGCGCAAGCGCACTCTGCGCCGGCTGCTGCAGGAGCGAGAGGTGAGCGGGGCGACCCCAGGCGGTGTCTCGGAGCTGAGGCGGCATGCCTGTGCTTTACTTACTGTAATGAGAAAGCCAGGGGAGTCTCTGAATGTCCAGTTGTAAGCAAGTGCGTACACACGTTGGTGCTTGTCTTCAGTGACATGCAGCTGTTTCCAGGGTAAGTCCTGCTGGCCGTTACCCAGCTGTGCTGCCCGCCGCCCGGCTGGCTCAGCTCTGCGGTCGGCGAGGGGGACGCCGGTGCGCAGAGGCCCGTGAGCTGCTGTGAGCGCAGGAGGTGTCGCTTTGTAAAATGCCGCGGTTCCCACTAGTGACTGCTCTTTTTTGAGCCATGTCTGTGACACCATGATTTCAGGAAAAGGTCTTCAGGTGGTATCCGTGTCCATCTCTATGTCAAAGCCAGAGCCCCCAGGAGGAGGGACCCACGGCAACTTCAGCAGCATGGCTGTGCATGCTGCAATGACCACCACACAAGCTTGCCCTCCCCCCAAGCTTTCCTAGCCTGGGCACTTATTGCCCAGGAGCTGTTCTGTTCAAGGTCACCTGCTTGGGAGGACGTGGGAGTTGTCAGTCCCGCTTCTTTCACTGTCTCTCCGCAGGTTCCCTGGAACAGGTGTCCCCGTCTGGGGAGTGACCAGGGCAAGTTCTCTGGGCCAGAGCATGAACACGCCTCCTGCCACATGGCATCAGGAGCTGCCACCCTGTCCTTGGGCCAGACAGGCAGGCATCAGCTCTTCCCCTTGTCTCTCACAGCTCGTGGAGCCTCTGACGCCCAGCGGAGAAGCTCCCAACCAAGCTCTCTTGAGGATCTTAAAGGAAACAGAATTCAAAAAGATCAAGGTGTTGGGCTCAGGAGCATTCGGCACCGTGTACAAGGTGAGCCTGAAGCTCCTGGACTCGGGTCTGGGGGGCCCCGTCCTCTGCTGTGGTCCTCATCACAGTGGAGTGCTCTTTGTGTCAGTGGGGGTTTAGGAAATTCCAGTATTTTTCTTAGGTTGTCTAGAGGAGATCTTTTATAATCAGAGTGACAAGGAAATGGTCCACTTGGGCACAGATGATTTCATGGAGGACAGGGTGAGTTTTTAGAGGATGGGTAGCATAAGTCAATCTGAAAAAGTGTGGCCTGGTCCCCTCAGGGCAGCATCCGAATAAAGCCCAACTCAAAACAGCTTCCTCTTCATTTATTTTTTCTATGCCCTCTTTGCTTAGTCTGATTTCAGTTAGGCCTGGACCCACTATCTCAGAATTCTGTACAAAATGACTCACACTGACTCTATAACTTACACTAGCTGAAGGGTTTTATCTAACTACTCTGATTGCTGGGACACGACAGCTAAAGAGCTGCTGAGCTGTCCTGACTCCCAGCCTGGGTGGCCTTGGGTGCAGAGCTGTGCCTCCTCACCCTTTGGGGTATGGCCACTAATGACACCCAGCCAGGCCAGGAGCCACATCTTACGTGTGTGACGCTGCCAGCCAATGACTTCTCCTCTTTCTGTTACAGGGACTCTGGATCCCAGAAGGCGAGAAGGTTAAAATTCCTGTAGCTATCAAGGAGTTAAGAGAAGCCACATCTCCAAAAGCCAACAAGGAAATTCTCGATGTGAGTTTCTGTTTTGTTCTCTGGGCTATCTGCAGGCCTGGACATCAGAAGCTACCTCTTCTCGTGGATGGCAGCTCATTTCTGTGTTTTAGACTTTTCGTCACCACATTCTAAATGGTCACTTTTTGCTTTTGCTGTATTTGTTCCTTTTGGCTACACAGTTGGTATAATTCTCTCTCATAGAGATGACTCGCTCTTCTATTCTCTTAACACCCCGAAAGGGTGGGAACCTGTGGTCCCTGGGCATCCGCCACGGGCTGGTGGCTTCCCCCTGCCATCTCAGGGATGCCTCTGGCCGGCCTGTGGTGCTGTAGGTGTTGTGTTCAGCATGCCTCGGGAGAGAAGCAGAAGCATGAGGCAGCCTGCTTGGGGTCACACAGCTGGGTGGGTTTCCAGCCCCTGGTTACTTCTGACTCTGAAATGCGTGTTCGTTTTCTTCCACCAAATATCTCATCTTTGAAATGGCTTTTTAAAGGTGCCTAGGATTAACAGTATCATGCTCCATAAACTCTATAATCTGTTGCTCCCCTTCTGTACTTTTTCTCAAAATAAGTTAAATGTTACTTCTAGTGTCTGCTGAGTGCTGCTTTATGGAGTCCTTGAAATACTCCATAAGGTTATTATTGTTAATATGCTTTTACTTTAGATTCTGTTGAACTTTTCCTGTCTTCCTTTGGACCCTCGCTAGCCAGTGAGGGCTCTGCATGGTCTTAGAAAGAGGCTGGAAGAAGGAGGGGCCAGCCTGGCGTTGGCAGAACCTCCTGCAGGTAGAAGCTCAGAAGTTCTAGGGGATGCACGCTTGTGGGCCCGCCACCACTTGCTGTGGGTGGATGTGGGTTTTTCTTGCTCTTCTCCCCAAGCAGAGCCAGTAAAAGAAGAGGTGGAGGGGCTCAACAGTGAGTCAGGAGAACAGTCAATGAAAAAGGAAACTGACTGCCTTCACTGACACAGAAATCTAGAGAACTTAGTTCATCTTGCAGCCAAGAAGGACAAAGGTCAAACGTAATATTTCCCCACTCATATCTAACCGACAGAATAATATGGTAAGCAAAGCAAACAGGCCTTTTTAAAAATGTGTTCAGACACTGAGCTTCCCAGGAGGAAATCCTCTCCATCTGCATTTCTCCAGGCAGCCTTCCCTCCTTTCATTTTGCAGCAGGGAAGTCCCACTGCAGTATTTTCTTTGTGAAGGATGAATTATTAATGCAGTGCAACAGGAAATCTCACACATTGATGATATGCTTATCAAGCCAAGTTATCTTTCATTTTAGCAGTTTACGAATTAATGTGGAGTCTGTTAATATAATATCAGCTCCTATTTACATAAACCGTAAGAAGCGTAACAAGCAGGCCATTTGTGAAGTCTCTTCACTTAAAACCTCTAGCTCCTTCTCCTACACAGTTAAAAAGAAAATATTTTAGCAGAATTTGCTTCCTTAATTCACTTTTTACTCATTCAAGACATTCTAATAACTTTCACAAAATGTGAGTTTTGACAATATTCTCTGTGCAGAGTAAGGGCAGTTTTGAAGGTAGTAGCAATACTTTGGGGAAGAAGTAGTTTCTCTGAAAAGGACACTCCAGGACCCCTAAAACTGGAGGAAATCTGCTTTCATGGCACAGGGGTAGGGTAGAAAATAGAGAAAGTGAAGACTTAGAAATAAAGTGTTGAAAGCCGTATTTGCCTCTTGCTCTGTCTTTGGGCGCCTCTCCTTCTGTCCCTCTGACCCACCCCTGCTTTCTTCTTTCTGCTCTGACACCTACCCTGTGGCTGTTCTGGGAGAGGACAGTGGCCTGAGGCCTTCTTCTGCTTGTCCTGAAGCTCCGTCTGCCCCACAGATACGGAGCCACCCTCGTAGGGTGGGTGCTGCCATGGGGAGCCCCTAAGGGACGGGAAAACTAAAGCACAGGCCAGTTTCAACACTGCGTTAAAGGGCAAGTTAATGCCGCGACCAGGCTGCCCAGGGGGCCGAGTGTGGGCTTGGCTCACACGCACTTGTAAGTGGCTCCAGCTTCCCATGCTTTCATTCCCCTGCCCAGGCCAGCACTGAGGCCCGGCACACATGCCCTCTGCCCCGGTGCAGCGTGCCATCAGTGGTGGCCTAGGTACTGGGACGCTTCAGAAGTATTCTTAAAGCTGGGCATATGCCTCTCCTGCAGGAGTTTAATGTTTAGTGAAATCCCTTTTCCCCAGTCCTTAACATAAACTAGTTCACAGATGAGGGAGACAGGCAAGAAAGAAGGCCCAAACAATCATTTCGACAACTGGACAAAATAATAGATTTTCAAGGTCGCCAAGCCTCAGAGGCTCTGCTGCCACGTGACTCTGACCTCAGCCTTGGGAGCCTCTGAGCGTGGGTTCTGCCTGCCAGTCTGCAGACTGATCAGAGATGGGGAGGAATACCAAGCATTCTTGCTGAAGGTCACAGAGCACCTTTGAGATTCCCAGATAAACAGCTAAGAACAAAGCTCACGTTAACTCCTGCACACGCTGAAGAGGACACGTGACTAGGCAGCATCCCCAGGGAGCCCGGGCCTCGCGGTGCAGAAGGGACAGCCTAGGCCTGCGCGGTACCAGATCTTCACAGGAGCTAGGGCCTGGCAGGGCTCCAGGCTCTGGGTGGCCCACACCCACACCCGTGCTCCACTCCCTGCACCCTGGGTCAGCTCCTCACGGCCTGCAGCAGATGGGCCGCTCAGACTGCTCTGCTCTGCGGATTTTTCTCCCCTCTGAAGCGAGTACAACATGTTTCCAAATCTCAACCAGATCTTGAGAAAATAGAAACAGCCAGAGGATTTCTTTGGTGTTATGGTTGTACAGTTTCCCAGACTCGGGGGAGAGATGTGATTTCTGCTTTTCTGGCAATCGCATGGCCTATTAATTTTTTCATAGACTTTCTTTTTTTTTTTTTTTTTTTTTAGACTTTCTAGTCTAAATTTAGGGTGGGCACAGAAAGAGCATGCAGAACAGATTCATTTACATGCTCTGTGTTATAAGGTCTAGAGCTTTCACTCAGCAAGTCTTCCCTGGTCTGTGGGGTGAGTTAGCAGCAGGGAGGGCAACTGAGGGGCCCTGGAGGCCAGCGGCCTGGGGTGGGAAGACTCTAGTGGGCCCAGTCCTGACAAGAAGTGTGATCTTGGACATGGTTCACTGGGTCTCAGTTTCCTCTTCAGACGAATAATAGCTTCAGGAGGAACCACTTGCCTGCCTTCTCCAGTCCTAAATTTTTATCAGTTGTTTTTGTTGTTTAGTTGCTAATTGTATGTAACTGTTTATGACCCCATGGACAGAAGCACAGCAGGCTTCCCTGTCCTTCACCATCTCCCCAAGTTGGCTTAAACTCACGTCCACTGTCAGTGATGCCACTATCTCATTATTTGTCACCCCCTTCTCCTCCTGCCCTCAATCTTTCCCAGCATCAGGGTCTTTTCCAGTGAGTCAACTCTACGCATCAGGTGGCCAAAGTTCAGCATCAGTCCTTCCAGTGAATATGCAGGGTTGATTTCCTTTAGGATTGACTGGTTGATCTCCTTGCAGTCCAAGGGACTCTCAGGAGTCTTCTCCAGCACCACAATTCAAAAGCATCAGTAGCTTTTTATCAGTAGCCCTCCAAAAGAGGAAGAGCTGTCTGAATGTCCATAGTATAAATGTCTACTCTGCCCTTTAACATTGTGATGCTGCGTTTACAACCAGAGGAGAAGGGCCACCTGCCCATGAAGGTGGGGTACCACCCACTCAGGATGCTTGTTCTAAAGCAAGGAGCAGAGCTGCAGTCTCTCTGGTTCATGAAAGTGACAGGGTCTCTGATTTGTGTGACTTCAGTGTAGTTCAGCTGTGATGTTTCTGAGGTATGTCTGTGCCTAGAGGTGTGTCAGGCAGCACGGGAACACCACAGGGGAACAGGTGTTGGGGAGAGGGAGACAGTAGACAATTCCCCCTCCCTGCAGCTCACACAACGTACCCGCCGGGATGGGTCCAAGAGTCAGCATTTCCGGCAATTTTGCCAGCAGCACTGAGCCTGCTGCCCTGAGTGAACAACTGCAAGAAGCAGGAACGTTTAGCTTAGGTGGGAGTCAGGGAGGCCCCCGGAGGAGGGGTCAGCCAGGGAAGGTGGAGGTGGAGGGGCATCGCGGACAAAGCCCCTGCAGGGGCAGGTATGGGAGAGCAATGAGCAGGTGGAGCGGCGGGGCCTGTGGGAGGAGAGGCGCAGCGCGGCGACGGGGCCTCCCTGGGACAGTGAGGCCTGGGGAGGGGTTACCGCAGACGCTGGTGGTTAGGACAGTGAGGACGCTTGTGTTTCGGACTCTGCGTTCGCCGCAGTCCCTCCACCCACCTGCTGTCCCCACTGTCCGCTCCTGAGGCACAGCCCCCGGCAGCCCCTCAGGTGCCTTCGCCTCCCAGGCTGCATCGGCTTCTGCACAGGGAGCCCACCCCCGATCACATCAGTGGGCAGAGCAGGAAAGGCGCTTCTGAACCTTCTCTTGGAGGCGAGGTGGTCCCTTTTGTGTCTGTATAAAAGATCAGCATCCTTGTATTCTAAAGGGAAAGAGATTGAGTCTATTGGTAGAAATTTAGGGTTCCCTAATTAGACAAAAACAAGCCCCAGCTATGTGCTTGGTTTAAATGAAGTCAGCTTCTTCCAGCCAAGGATAGCAGGAGAGTTAAAATGAAATCCATAGTCGTGGGTCTGTGTCAGGCCCCTGCCCTGGCCACCTCTGAGTCAGCAGGGGTAGGGTTGGGGGAAGTGGTTTTCCTTTCCCAAAACTGCGGCCGGCAACACAGACCACCTCTTAAGAGATGCATCCTGGGCCGCCCACAGAGTTTGCGATCACTGCAGGTGTAACGTCCTCTCTCCGCTTCAGAGCCGGCACATGTTCACAGAAAGGCCTTCTTTCTCCGCTGTGTGTGGTGGAGTTGCCTGTGGTCCCAGCAGTGTTGGGGGCGGAGTGGTGGATGGGGGGGCTCCTCCTCTCTGCCCGCCACAGAGGAGGAGACGTGAGGACTGCCCTCCCAGAGCTCTCACCATCACCTCGGTGCCCATGGTGAGGCTTCCGGAGTCAGTGGCCAGGTCATCATCAGGATGTGGGTTGCCACCCACCCCGACAGCATTTTAAACTGAGGCATCTTTGGCTCTGAGGCGGAGGTCCTCATAATGACTCAGCATCACCCAAACCTGGGGTCATCAGGTCTTGTTTTCACCCAGCACTTTGCCAGTGGCGAGCACTGCCAGGGTCTCTCCGAATGCCACCTGTAGTCAGAGGGTGCCGCCGCCCACCAGATGTCTGGGCACTGCCTGGCCTCACATGCCTGTATGAATATCCGCTGCTCTAGATGTTTCATGCGCCCATTTCCACACTTAAACCCAAGTTGGGTTTTTAGTCTAGGAAGGGTCTGCCTGCTTGTTCCCTGGCCGTGGCGGGGAGCCGCGCTCACGTGCCTTCTCCCCCTCTCCCGCAGGAGGCCTATGTGATGGCCAGCGTGGACAACCCCCACGTGTGCCGCCTGCTGGGCATCTGCCTGACCTCCACAGTGCAGCTCATCACACAGCTCATGCCCTTCGGCTGCCTGCTCGACTACGTCCGCGAGCACAAGGACAACATCGGCTCCCAGTACCTGCTCAACTGGTGTGTGCAGATCGCAAAGGTAACGCGCGGGCAGCCAGCGCTGAGAGCGGCAGGCAGGGCCAGAAAGCAGGGCCGGCAGCTGCCTCTGCGTGCTTCTGTGCCCTCACCTCCTGGGCTGATGTGATCTTTAGGGGGAGCCCCAAAGAACCGCGGCAAGGGGCAAAAAGAACAACCCGGAAGTCAACAGTTACATTCTCCATCCTAGGAAAGCAGAGAGTTTGTCAGGAGGGGCGTGTGTGTGCGTGCGCGTGCGTGCATGGACACAGCATAGCCTTTATTTTGGATTACATTGAATTGATTGTCTTTGACATCAGGTGGGTGCCTCTCCCACTCCACATTGAAAATCTAATTATTCGGCTACATTTGCACAGTTGGGTGCTCTCAGAATGGTTGGAGTTAGTGTCTTATTTCCCTGGCATTCTTTTTGCTGAATACTGTGTTAATTTGTAGCAGAGGATGAGGTACGGCTTTCACGCAGGCGGAACTGGTAGCAGAATCAGCAAACCAGCCCACGTGAGGCAGACGGGTGGCAGAGTGCTGGGTGGACAGGCAGGTGCTGGCCCTGATGTGTGCTGGCAGGAGGCAAGCAGACGCTGCTTCTGCTTCCTGAGGCCCCTCACACGATTCCGCTGTCAACAGGCTGGAGCTGGGGAGGGCCTGGTGGGGGCGGTGAGCTGAGCGCCAGGTGTTTCGCTGCTCATATGGCCTCACAAGGACTTTCTTTCATCTCAGATCTCTCCCTCTTGATCACAGCACTGCGTCAGTTATTTGCAGCCCAACTTGCTAATTCTGTTTCTTCTAACAGTGGGTATACCTTTCACTCAGTTGAATGAATGGAATCTGTGGCCGAATCCTGCCCCAACGCCCTCAGCCCTGGAGAGCAGGTATTAGCTCGAGGAGACCAGGGAGGCAGAGAGCCCCTCGTCTCCCAGCCCTGGCAAGTCCTGCTTGCTCCTCTCACCCAGGGCAGCAGTGCAGCTCGGTCCTGTGGATTTACAGTTCTCCTCCCGGAGCTGAGGGGCTCCACAGGCTGTCAGGCAGCAGGCTGCCTCCTGGGAAAGCAGACAGCAGCGTGCCGCTGTTCTTCTGTCTCAGCCAGAGCCCCAGAGGCTCCAGCACCCCAGGAGTGGGAGAGCGCCTTCTCAGACCCCTGCCCATCACCCAGTGCTCCTGTGATTCCCACGGCCGCAACCCTGGTTTCAGAGCAGAGGACTCAGGTGGCCGCGCTGAACAGTGGTCCTCATAGCCTGTGCGCCTCAGTGGTGCGGTCTCAAGAAGACGCAGTTACTTCTGTGTCTGACTGCGTTAGCTTCCTAGGGCTGCCTCCAAAGACCAGGACAGACTTGCTGGCTTTCCACAGTGGAAACTTCTCTCACAGTTCTGGAGGTTGGAAGTCCGGAGTCAAGGTGTCAGCAGGGCCGTGGCCCCTGTGGAGGCTCTTAGGGAGAATTCTTCCTCCCTTCCTCAGCTCTGGTGGCTCCAAGCATCCCCGGCTTGTGGCAGCACCACTCCCAATCTCTGCCCACATCTTCACGTGGCCTCCTTCCCTGGGTCTGAGTCCAGATCACCCTCTCTCTTAAAAGGTACCAGTCATTTCTAAATCCAGGATGATTTTGTCTCAAGATCTTTTAATTAGATCTGCAGAACCCTGTGTCTGAGCTCACATTCTGGGTTTCTGGGTAGACGTGAAATTTTGGAGACACTATTCAGCCCAGTGGCTGATGTGGGGGAGGAGGTCATTAGCCTGGCATAGGCTTCACTGAACACACACTCTTTCCTGGAGGTATATTCATGTCCTGATCTCTGACCTCAGAAATTCTTCCTTAGTCTCCTCCCTGATAATCTGAGGCAGGAGAATGACCAAAGTTATCCCCCTCCACGCCAGGCAGTCTCTAGTACCTTGCTGAGCTTGCTCTACTTTTTTTTTTTTTTAACACCTTTTGCTTCCTGGGAAGATCTGGTTTATATACTTGTTTACTTGACACTGGGAGGGAGGTGAGCTCTGTTAGTCGTGTGCCGACTGCTGCCCACGTGGGGCCAGGCGTCCAGAATGCCGCACGCCTGAGCTGTCTGCTCCTGCCTGATGGGAGAGCGCAGCTCTCCAGGTGCCCCGATGTTTAGCATTCTAATCGTCTTGTGTCAATTTGCAGCTTCACAAAAGTGAATTTTTATGTGAGGGGACACACGGCCTTGGCAAGTTCTGCCCAGTTACAGGACTGAGCATGTAACTCTGGGGGAGTCACAGCTCAGTTCTGGCTTTTACCAGGCAAGTTGTCTTGGTGGTAAAGAACCCACCTGCCAGTGCCGGAGGCATAAGAGACATTGGTTCGATCCCTGGGTCGGGAAGAATCCCCTGGAAGAGGAAATGGCTACCCACTGCAGTATTCTTACTTGAAGAATCCCATGAACAGAGGAGCCTGGCGGGCTACAGCCCATCAGGTCACAAGAAGTTGAACACAGCTTGGGGACTGAGCAGGCGAGTTGTCTCTGCACCTGGTCTCCGAGGTTGAGCCGAGACAGAGAAGACAGTCCACGGAGCCCCTGCGAAGCGCCTGCTCAGACCCCAGGATGCAGCCCATGCTCACTCCTCTGGTTTTTCCCCGCACTTTGACTGATTTAGGTTAGTGACTAAAATCTCAGCTGAAACATTATCATATTCTAGTCCTATATCGACTCTCTTTCCTTAGAGCAGCATCTCCTGGTTTTGTTCCTTTCTTATTCATGAGGTTTTCCCCTTCTTTCTTTGGCAACCCCACATTCCGATCTGCCTGGGCACAGAGACTGTATAGGAAGCTCGTTTGACCCCAAAGTCAGCCTTCTACGGCCTGAGGAAGAGCCAACACCTGACCATGGCAGGTCCTGCCCACCGCAGGACAACTCCGCTCTGCCCCGACCCTGCTCAGCCCTGAGCTTCCAAAGTTCCTGAGTTGAGTTCCCAGGGCCTGAGACTTTCCCAGGATAGTGCTCTATATAATATTATTCAGAATTTCACCCTGTTATTTAAATCCACGGCTCTGCCTGTTGTACTCTGTTTAAGATCATTTTCCTCTGAAGTCATTCACGCTGCAGCTGTTGTTAACTTTTGTCTATGATGGCGCTGCTTTCTGCTTCAGCAGAGAAACCTCACCATTGTACTTGCACGCTGTATCAATGCACCATCTATCCTGCCAGGATAGGAAAGTAATGCTCTCCTCAATTGTAAGGAGAGAAATTTGCTGTTGGGTTGGTTACTATTTACCTTAAGTGTTAAACAGTTTTCTTTGTAAAACTTAGAAGTGAAACTACCCAGGAACACTTAGTGGCTGACCAGAAACTAAACTTGCTGGTATTTTCAAAGTGGGATTTATTGACTTATAAATGTCCTCACTGATTCACAAAGGCACAGCCTCTCTTGAGAAGTTTTCCAAACATTGCTGGTGAGGCAGGCACTATTACACAGGTTTACTGTCCTCCCTAAACTGTTAGGAAGACAAGTAAAAGTATATCACCCAGGCACAAGGAAAAAGAAAAGCAGCACAGGTAGCCTGGGGGGAATTCTTGCTGGGGTTGGGAGGCCAGAGGCGCCCTTCCATACAGGGGTAGGGTAGATTCTAGACTCAGGTCTCAGCAGGCTGTGGTCCCATCACCCGCTGCATGATCCCCCCGTCCTAAGCTCTCACTCACTGGGTGTAACTTAGGTGCTTCAGAAAGTGTGTCCATTCTTTCTGGCTACTTAAACTAGCTAGTCAATCCCAAAATAATTAGATGTGATGATAGTGTCATAAAATCTTAGAATCCAAAAGATGCTGCTGGACTTCAATTTAGAGAGCACTGCTTCTGTGCCAGGCTGTTCCTTGGAGCACCACAGAACGTACACTGCGAATCCTATGTAAGTCAGCTCCCCGGCCTCTCATTAATTTACTGTTTTCTCCAGCCTTTGGGACAGCAGAGCTTTCTTTCACCTAACCTGGATTAAGATCTCACAGAAGTTAGTTTTCAGGGAGATAAGTTTCAGATCTTGACCAGGCCCCAGTGAGATTTGAAGGCAGCTGTGGGGGAAGGGACATCTGGGGGAGAGGCTGTCGGAAAGAAACTGACCACAACTTGGTAAGCACCAGACTGCGCCTAGTGCATTCTATAAGGTGAGACTTGACAAGGATGAACTTCAAAAGGCATTCCATTCAAAGGATCCATTTATTAAGCACGCAGGATACTTAGTCTGGTCTCAGTGCATTTGAAAATGCCCCAGGTGTTTTCACTGTTCACACTTTTATAGGAGTTCTCAGGTCGTGTGAACAGCTAAGAGAAGACCCACCCAGGGTAGGGGAGGAAGGTGGTCCTGTGGAGAGAATGAAAATCGTGCTGGCAAAGGAGCTGTCATCCGTCACCCTCACTCGTGTGGGAGACGCTGACCATCCCTTGCAGCTCACAGGCACAGCCTCCTGTTTTGGCCCAGGGGACTCTGGCCTTTGCACCGAGGTCTGCCCTCCTTCCCCACACCTCCCAGGTTTCCTGTTCTCCAGATCAGGACTCCTAAAGGTGAGGTTCCAGGCAGCCCCAGCCCCACTGACTAACTATGCAGCTTAAGGGTGGTGATTCAGCCTCCAGCCTCCCTCCACGAGGCCAGAGAAGACTCCTCCTAAGAGCTGATTCACCTGCAAAGCACACAGCTGTGTAACACCCCTGCGCACCAGGACCACAGACAGGACAGAGACAGACAGCAGATCCAGTCACCAGATATTTTCAGTTATTTGGATTTTTTTTCATTCTTACATTGCTCCATAAAAGATTACAGTTGAGCTTAACCTAAATGATCCCTTTACATTAAGTCCTTATGAAGCCAAAAGTTGCTATATGATTAAAGCATATTCATCAACTCTTAGACATTTCGTTTAGTTACTTCTTGAGCATTTATCTGTCAGGGTCCAGTATCATGTGAAATATATATATAATTAAGACAGAATTTCTTATCTCCCCAAACTTATGAACAGGTAAGGAAAACAGATCCATACAGAGCTAACAGTACAGGAGGAAATGAGGGGGTCAGATCAGGAGAGGTGGGGACCAGACTCCCAGAGGTTGCTGAACAAGCCACATGGGGACCAGCAAGGTGGGCTCAGCCTGCCAGCCAAGCGCCAGGTATGGGGACGGCAGTGGTGAGGCAGGCGCCCCACACCCTCCGGAGTCCTGGACGTCTTGGTGCTGTGGACGGGAGTGAGAGCCAGGCCCTGCCCTGGGAGTTGTCTGAGGGAGCAGTGGGCAGTGACGGAGAGACGCTGAGGGCTGCTGAGAAACGAGGGGCAGGGCAGGAGGGGAGGGGATACCCCCCAGGGACCTGCAAGCCCAACTTCATCATGAAAGCCAAGGGCACCATGCAGGTATTTGTTCATGATCTGACTTTTGGGGAAAGTATAGCAGGACATGGCAGCAGCCTAATTCAAGGTCATGGCAAAAAGGGTGGAGTAGAGAGGAAGGATTTGGCATCCAGGAGGAAATGGTGACAATCACAGCAGCGATGGACCATTACTGGGTGCTGTCCTAAGTGCTCCATAGGGATTACCTCATTTAATCCTCTGAGTAGCCCGTCTTACATGTGCAGAGAGTGAGGTAAGGGGCTTTAACTAACGTGCCAAGGTCTCAAGCATGTAAGCAGCAAGACCAAGATTTGATCCCTGGCATCCTTGCTCCCACGTCTGTGCTTTTCCCCAGCCCTGATGTCACAGGTCAGAGTGGAGCCCCCAGACCAGTGAGCCTAGCAAGCCTCCTGTCCCGACCCAGCAGAAGCTTGGTGTCTGGAACAGGACATTCTGACACTGGCTGCCTCTCCTAAGGGCAGGCTCAGTGGTGTGGAAGCTGTGCTTCACTGTACGCTGCCAGAGCCTTCTGCCTGCCCTCCACTTCCTACTTCTGCCATCTCCGTCGTCACCAGGTCACATCCCCCTCTTCCCCTCACTGTGGTTAAAAGTCTGCTAGAAACGCAGCTCGGGTCTGCCTCTCCCTCTGGGTTCCTGCTGAGAGCTGCAGGATGCGCAGTGCCTGGGAAAGCAGTCTGTGAATCAGACCCAACCCGGGCCTGCCTTCTGCTGTGAGCGTTGTGCCAGGAGCATTTTCATGTCCCTCGTGGAGTGTCCACCGCTCTCCTGTGCCTTCAGCTCCCAGCGTGATGGGGGCTCTTCAGATCCCCGTTTAACCTCATTGTTGCAACATCCATCTTCGCTGTCCTATGTTAACTGACAAAATAAATATATTCCCTTAAACTGAAGTGAGAACCTCAGAGGAGAACCAGGGAAATGCATTTCCAAGAGGCCTCACGAGGCTTAAGCCCTGGTGTTGCTTCCTGTGGTTCTGTTTGGATTCTGAGGGTTCACGAGCAGTGTCAGGGCTCTTATCTTCGGTGCTGGTTAAAATCTTCACTGTGTGGGGCACTGAAATGGCCTTTCAAGCCCTCTGTGTTGTGTGGGACAGAAAGCAAGGCATAGAGTTTCATGTAAGTTCAAAGGAGCTTAATCTTATCCTGTAATTATCTCTGACTTTTAAATCTCTGGCTGATTGGCTGTCTGCTCCAGAACACATAAACTGCTTTCTTCTCCCCTTCCCCGAGCCTTCTCTGAGAAAACATTGCTCTGGTCCTTTAAAGATCTCAGGAGTAGGAGGAGGGGTAGGGTGGAGGTACCTTCCATTGTTACATTTACACAGCAGCACAGAGGAGCAGTGACCGCACAAGAGACTGACCCAGACTTGCCCGTGAGTGTCCAGGAGTCTCCAGCAGAGGCGTGGGTCGGCGGTGGCCTGCTGCAGGGTCGGGGACACTGAGTGTCCCAGTGCATGCACAGGACCTTTTGAAGGAGGTCACCATTATCTTCATCACCTCCACCATGGTTTACTCTCAGGTCAAACAACAGGGAGGGAACACAGCCCCACCCATCAACAGGAAATTGGATTAAAGGTTTACTGAGCATGGCCCCGCCCATCAGAATAAGACCATTTCCCCCACAGTCAGTCTCTCCCATCAGGAAGCTTCCATAAGCCTCTTATCCTTCTCCATCAGAGAGCAGACAGAATGAAAACCACAATCACAAAAAACTATCTGATCACATGGACCACAGCCTTGTCTAACTCAATGAGACTATGAGCCACGCCATGTAGCGCCACCCTAGATGGACAGGTCATGGTGGAGAGTTCTGACAAAACATGGGCCACTGGAGAAGGGAATGGCAAGCCACTTCAGTATTCTTGCCTTGAGAACCCCATGAGCAGTATGGAAAGACAAAAAGATAGGACACTGGAAGAACCCCCAGATAGGTAGGTGCCCAATATGCTACTGGAGATCAGTGGAGAAATAACCCCGGAAAGAATGAAGAGACGGAGCCAAAGCAAAAACAACACCCAGTTGTGGATGTGACTGGTGATGGAAGCAAAGTCTGATGCTGTAAAGAACAGTATTGCCTAGGAACCTGGAATGTTAGGTCCATGAATCAGGGCAAATTGGAAATGGTCAAATAGGAGATGGCAAGAGTGAACACTGACATTTTAGGAATCAGTGAACTGAAATGGACTGGAATGGGTGAATTTAACTCTGATGACCATTATGTCTACTACTGTGGGAAAGAATCCCTTAGAAGAAATGGAGTAGCCCTCCCAGTCGACAAAAAGAGTCCAAAATGCAGTACTTGGGTGTAATCTCAAAAATGACAGAATGATCTTTGTTCGTTTTCAAGGCAAACCATTCAGTATCACAGTAATCCAAGTCTATGGCCCAACCAGTAATGGCGAAGAAGCTGAAGTTGAATTGCTCTATGAAGACCTACAAGAACTTCTAGAACTAACACCCCAAAAAGATGTCCTCTTCATTATAGGGAACTGGAATGCAAAAGCAGGAAGTCAAGAGATACCTGGAATAACAGGAAAATTTGGACTTAGAGTACAAAATGAAGCAGGCCAAAGGCTAACAGAGCTTTGCCAAAAGAATGCACTGGTCATAGTAAACACCCTCTTCCAACAACACAAGAGAAGACTACACATGGACATCACCAGCTGGTCATACCGAAATCACATTGATTATATTCTTTGCAGCCAAAGATGGAGAAGCTCTTTACAGTCAGCAAAAACAAGACCAGGAGCTGACTATGGCTCAGATCATGAACTCTTTATTGCCAAATTCAGACTTAAATTGAAGAAAGGAGGGAAAACTACTAGACCATTCAGGTATGATCTAAATCAAATCCCTTACGATTATACAGTGGAAGGGACAAATACATTCCTGGGATTAAATCTGATAGACAGAGTGCCTGAAGAACTACGGACAGAGGTTTGTGACATTGTACAGGAGGCAGTGATCAAGACCATCCCCATGAAAAAAAAAATGCAACAAGGCAAATGGTTGTCTGAGGAGGCCTTCCAAATAGCCGAGAAAAGAAGAGATGCTAAAGGCAAAGGAGAAAAGGAAAGATATACACATTTGAATGCAGAGTTCCAAAGAATAGCGAGGAGAGATAAGAAAGCCTCCCTTAGAGATCAATGCAAAGAAATAGAGGAAAACAATAGAAGGGGAAAGACTAGAGATCTCCTCAGGAAAATTAGTGATACCAAGGGAACATTTCATGCAAAGATGGGCACAATAAAGGACAGAAATGGTATGGACCTAACAGAAGCAGAAGATATTAAGAAGAGGGGCAAAAATACACAGAAGAACTGTACAACAAAGATCTTAATGACACAGATAACCATAACAGTGTGATCATACACCTAGAGCCAGACATCCTGGAATGCAAAGTCAAGTGGGCCTTAGGAAGCATCACTATGAACAAAGCTAGTGGAGGTGATGGAATTTCAGCTCATCTATTTCAAATCCTAAAAGATGATGCTGTTAAAGTGCTGCACTCAATGTGCCAGCAAATCTGGAAAACTCAGCAGTGGCCACAGGACTGAAAAAGGTCAGTTTTCATCCCAATCCCAAAGAAAGGTAATGCCAAAGAATGTTCTAACTATTGCACAATTGCAGTTAACTCACACGCTAGCAAAGTAATGCTCAAAATTCTCCAAGCCAGGCTTCAATAGTACATGAACTTCCAGGAAGTTCAGGATGTTCAAGATGTTCAAGCTGGGTTTAGAAAAGGCCAAAGAACCAGAGATCAAATTGCCAACATCCGTTGGGTCATTGAAAAAGCAAGTGAGTTCCAGAAAAATATCTACTTCTACTTTATTGACTGCATCAAAACTTTTGACTGTGTGGATCACAGTAAACTGTAGAAAATTCTTCAAGAGATGGGAATACCAGACAACCTCACCTACCTCCTGAGAAATCTGTATGCAGGTCAAGAAACAACAGTTAGAACCAGACTGGAACAGTAGACTAGTTCCAAATCAGGAAAGGAGTACGTCAAGGCTGTATATTGTCACCCTGCTTATTTAATTTATATGCAGAGTACATCATGCGAAATGCCAGGCTGGATGAAGCAGAAGCTGGAATCAGGATTTCCAGGAGAAATATCAAAAACCTCAGATACACAGATGACACCACCCTTACGGCAGAAAGCAAAGAAGAACTGAAGAGCCTCTTGATGAAAGTGAAAGAGGAGAGCAAAAAAGCTAGCTTCAAACTCCGCATTCAGGAGACTAAGATCATGGCATCCAGATGGCACATAGATGGGGAAACAGTGGAAACAGTGAAAAACTTTATTTTGGGGGGCTCTAAAATCACTGCAGATGGTGACTGCAGCCATGAAATTAAAAGTTGCTTGTTCCTTGGAAGAAAAGCTCGACCAATCTAGACAGCATATTAAAAAGCAGAGACATTACTTTGCCAACAAATGTCCATCTAGTCAAGGCTATGGTTTTTCCAGTGATCATGTATGGATGTGAGAGTTGGACTGTAAAGAAAGCTGAGCACCAAAGAATTGATGCTTTTGAACTGTGTTGTTGGAGAAGACTCTTGAGAGTCCCTTGGACTGCAAGGAGATCCAACCAGTCCATCCTAAAGGAGATTAGTCCTGAGTGTTCATTGGAAGGACTGATGCTGAAGCTGAAACTCCACTACTTTGGCCACCTGATGGGAACAGCTGACTCATTAAAAAGACCCTGATGCTGGGAAAGATTGAAGGCAGGAGGAGAAGGGGATGATAGTGGATGAGATGGTTGGATGGCATCACTGATTTGATGGACATGAGTTTGAGCAAGCTCCAGGAGTTGGTGATGGACAGAGAAGTCTGGCATGCTGCAATTAATGGGATCACAAAGATTCGGACATGACTGAGTGAACTGAACCAAATGCTGGGGTGTTGGGGTATTTTCTGGCATTTGGCAGTCTCTATGGAAGCAGGCAAGTTTCACTTGGAGACCCCAGCATGAAATTATGGACACAGTTCCAGTGGTGGCCTCAGAACACTTGGTTTGTGTAGCACCAGCTCAGTCTCGGGACCTCGGTCAGCTCTCGGGGCAGTTGTGTGGGTGCTGGGCCTGGCGGTACCTGGAGAGGTTTCTTTGCAGGTGAGTTTGCTATGCCTGACTTGGAACTGTCAGCTGCCATTATCACTCATTCACCCCCTCATTCTTCTTCAACAAGCTGTTATAAAAAATGTATCCTGTGTACCAGATTCTCTATTGGGCATATAAAGAGGCAGAGTGGAAGTTCACAATGGTAGTTAATTGTAGCTGGAAATGCCCTCTGCCGTCCTCCCTGTGGGCTTAGTGAACCCCACAGGGGACAAGGCTGATGCTAGAAACCCCGTGAAGGTGGAGAGGAGCCAAGGAGTAGAAGGCCTCCTGTGTTTGGAAGCCCTGCTGCTTTCTCCGTCTCCATACTCCATCCCTAAATAACTATTCCTAACCTGGAAGAGCTGCTCCAGGGAAGCACCTGCCAGTTTCCTCTTGAGTAGACATGAGCCGATTAACCTTATTTCCTGGCATCTGAGAAATCTTAGGAAGGGAAGCATTTAAATCAAACAGCATCTTCAACATTCAGGAGCTTTCTAAATCATACAGAGGAGACTTGGAAATCAGTCACCTTTTTCCAAGAAAGAAAAACACGAAAGGCCGCAAAAATAGCCCTCCAAGACTAATTCCTGGTAATGTCTTTGTAAGACCCTATCTTATGGGGCTTCGCTGGTGACTCAGACAGTAAAGAATCTGCCTATAAGAGACCTGGGTTCGATCCCTGGGTTGGGAAGATGCCCTGAAGAATTCCATGGACAGAGGAGCCTGGTGGGACTCCATGGGATCACAAAGAGTCGGACGAAAAGAGTGACTTTCATTCACTCACTCATCTTCCTAATTTTTCATTTTGCTTTGATATGACAAGCTAATTTTTAGTTTTTACCTACTATGTATTAAAAGGAAGTAAAGAATTTACCAGAAAATTTGGGATCTACTCTTATCTACAGGTGTTCCCTGCACTTGCACTAAAATGAAGAGAGCTGTGTACAAAAAGCTTAAGAGTAATGAAGAGTTGGTTGAACCCATTCATTTCTATTTTTTGCCCCTCAATAAGCATTTCCATGGTGCCTGCCCTTCGCTAGAGAGTTCATGAGTGTCAGCTGTAAAGAAGGCTGGACGTGTGGTCCACTTCCCGGACTGGAGAGACAAGAGGTGCTTCTGTGAATAAGCGGGAGAGAATGTGGTCCCAACAACACAGGCTTCTCCTGCCTGCCAGGCCTGGCCCAAGAGCGAGGGCTGCCAAGCTTGTGACAGCAGGTTAGACCTTGGGAGGATCCAGGGAGTTTAGCTCACCTGGGCGGGCATCAAGCCAGAAGTAGGGGCAGGAAGTGACCCCACCTGTCGGGGAGGAAGGGCAGATAACAAAGACACCAAGGAGGCTGTGGACAAGGACGCGAGGTCAGGCTCACAGTCAGCCCTTCATACCCACGGTTCTGCATCTGCAGAATCAGCCAACGTGGATCAAAAATACCTGGGGAGAAAATTCCAGAAAGCTAAAAGGAAAAAAAAAAAACCCAAAACTTGAACTTGCTGGGCAGCAGGCAACTGTTTACATAGCATTTACACTGTATTTACAACTAGTTACATTGTATGAGGTATTATAAGTAACCTAGAGATGATTTAAAGGATGCAAGAGGATGTGTGTATGTTACATACAAATTCTGTGCTATTTTTCATAAGGGACTTGAATATTTATGGATTTTAGTTGGGAGGTGGCAGGGGGAGGGGTTCCTGGAACCAGTTTCATGGGTACTAAGGGACTGTGTATCTGAGAATTCACTAAATGTCAGGCACTGTGCTGGGTGCTTCTCAAAAATACTCTTTCTCTTCCAGCCTTCTTTTTTTAAATATTAGAATCCATTTATTAGTTTTTTAAAAATTCAAATTACAGAGCACAAAAGACAATTTTGTGTCTATTTTTACAATATTTTTGGGATTTTTCTAAAAAGCAGGTCTCCATACAGTTAGTGAGAACAGAAACTCTCTCTTGACATAGTTCATTAAACAAAACTGGAACACAAGCCAATTAACTTGTTTTATTCCATGAAGATAGAATGAAAGGTTATATGAGCTTTCACAACTGGGACAACCAAAAGAGAACTATCAGCGATTCATCGTATCCAAATAGAGGACAATTTTCAGCACAGATTAGTTCCTCAGATTTGTTCATTCTGAAGGCCTCGTGGCAATTTATAGGGCAGACTGTATTTCCCTATGTATATAAATCCTGAACCCAGGGAAGTGTATGTAGAGAGTAATAGCCTCTTTGGGCTAGTAGGTGGTCAGGGAGCAGGGTGGGGTAAATACCAAAGTCATCTCTTAACATAAAAGCCTGGCAGTAAACAAGTGTTTGTAATATCAGTGACACATACATTAAACATTAATCTGAATTTTTCTAGATTTCTATGCATATTGGCATATTATTCAAATACTGATGATGTTAATGGGAAAAGAATTCCAGTTTTATGAGTATTAAATAATACCTAAGATTTCTCCAGATAAACTACTGAGGCTCTCTTAAGAACAGAAGCAATTTGAGAAAAGCAATTTTTTTTTTAATTGGAGTATAATTGCTTTACAATGTTGTGATAGTTTCTGCTATACGGCAAAGTGAGTCAGTTACATGTATACATATATCCACTCTTAGATTCCTTCCCATCTAGGCCACCACAGATCCTTGAGTAGAGTTTCCTGTGCTACACAGGAGGTTCGCGTTAGTTATCTGTTTCACATATAGTAGTGTGTAGTCAATCCCAATCTCCCAATTCATCCCTTCCCACTTACTTTCCATGCATTTATTCACTACATCTGTCACTCTGTTTCTGCTTTGCAAATAAGTTCATCTGTTTCATTTTCTAGAGTCCATTATATTACACAATGTTTGTTTTTCTCTTTCTGACTTGCTTCATCCTGTATGACCGTCTCTAGGTCCATTCACGTCTCTACAGATGGCGTTTCATTCCTTTTATGGGCTGAGTAATATTCCACAGTATAAATGTACCATGTCTTCTTTTTCCATTCCTCTGTTGATGGACATTTAGGCTCCTTCCATGTCCCAGCTATTATAAATAGTGATGCAGTGAATTTCAAGATTCATACATCCTTTCAGATCATAATTTTCTCTGGATTTATGCCCATAACTGAGATTGCTGGGTTATATGGTACCTCTATTTTTAGTTTTTTAAGAAACCTCCATACTGTTCTCCATAGTAGCTGCACCAATTTACATTCCCACCAACAGTGTCAGAGGGTTTCCTTTGCTCCACACCCTCTCCAACATTTATTGTTTATAGATTTTTTGATAATGGCCATTCCAACTGGTCTGAAGTGATACCTCATTGTAGTTTTAAATTTTATTTTTCTAATAATTAGTAATGTTGAGCATCTTTTCATGTGCCTCATGGCCACCTGTATGTCTTCTTTAGAGAAATGTCTATTTAGATCTCTGCCCCCCCTATTTTTTATGGGGTTGCTTGTTTTTTGATATTGAGCTGCATCAGCTGCTTATATATTTTGAAGATTAAACCTTTGTCAGTTGCTTCATTTGCAAATATTTTCTCCCATTCTAAGGACTGTCTTTTGTTTTTGCTTATGATTTCCTTTGCTATGCCAACGCTCTTGTTTAAGTAGATCCCATTTGTTTATTTTTGTTTGTATCTTCATTAGGAGGTGGATCAAAAAGATCTTGCTGTGCTTTATGTCAAAGAATGTTCTGCCTGTGTTTTCCTCTAAGGGTTTTATAGTGGCGAGCCTTATACTTAGTTCTTTAACCCATTTTGAGTTCATTTTTGTGTATGGTATTGGGAGTGTTGTAACTTCATTCTTTTACCTGTAGCTGTCCAGTTTTCCTAGCACCACTTATTGAAGATACTGTCTTTTCCTCATTGTATAGCCTTTCCTCCTTCATTGTAGATTTGGTGACCATAGGTACATGGGTTTATCTCTGAGCTTTCTGTCCTATACCATTGAGCTATATTTCTGTTTTTGTGCCAGTACCATAGTGTCTTGATGACCATAGCTTTCTAGTATAGTCTGAAGTCAGGGAGCCTGATTCCTCCAACTCCATTTTTCTTTCTCAAGATTCCTTTGGTTATTCAGAGTCTTTTGTGTTTTCATACAAATTGTAAAATTTTTGTTCTAATTCTGTGAAAAGTGCCATTGGTAACTTAATAGGGATTGCATTGAATCTGTAGATTGCTTTGGGTAGTATAGTCATTTTCACAATATTGATTATTTCCATTTGAGAACATGGTGTTTCTCTCCATGTGTTTGTGTCATCTTTGATTTCTTTCATCAGTGTCTTATAATTTTCTGCATGCAGGTCTTTTGCATCCTTACAGGCTTGATTCTGATTAGAACAGTTATGGAGGCAGCCAGGGAGAGGGTGGGGATTGGTACTTTGTAAAAGCAAATTCAGTAGCCATGTGCTTTCAGTTTAAAAAGAGAGAAAAATAAAACTGGACAAAAACCTTCGCTGGTAGTGAACCATGTAAGTTAGGCCAGGACAGTGTGATGAGGGCCCTGGGCCCTGGGGAGGTAGTGCCCCATGTGAACTGGCCCAGGGTGGCCAGGCCAGGCAAGAGGCAGCAGCCATTCTGGGCAGCGTGCGGCCAGGTTTTGGCCCTACAGCGGGGCTCCTTCTCTGTCACTGGCCTCTTCTACTGTTAATTTGAGCTTGCAACTTGAATTACTGGATGGAGAGAAGTTAGCAAGCCAGCTTTACCTTTGCCGCTTTACCTCTTCATCCTTGGAGCAGATCGACGGTCACTAATGTTGCCAGCTCCAAGTCACTGCGTCTGCAGCGGGCAGTTCGCCCACGGGTAGACTTCAGGTCGGATGCTGTTGCGTGACACTTTGAACGCTGCCCCAAGACGCCCACCCCTCCTGTGTGGCCCTGTGTTTCAGGGCATGAATTACCTGGAAGACCGGCGCTTGGTGCACAGGGACCTGGCGGCCAGGAACGTGCTGGTGAAGACGCCGCAGCACGTGAAGATCACAGACTTTGGGCTGGCCAAGCTGCTGGGTGCCGAGGAGAAGGAGTATCACGCAGAAGGAGGCAAGGTGAGGGGCTGGCTTGTAGACAGGCACGCACTCCCCTGAAGCAGACTGAGCAACTCAGGGCCGTTCTCAGGACCTTCTGGGTGAGGTCACAGTGCCACCAGCACTGGGTCTAGCCAGGCTCCAGAGCTGCCTGGGGAGAAGGATTTCCTGGGAAAGTGAATGGAGATGTTTCTGACACACCCAGAAGCCAGAGGCAGTAAATGTGAGTTCAGCTTCATCTCTAGGGGACTGTTAGCCAAAGTTAGGTTTCCACCTCCTGCTCCAGGGTAAACCCTTCAGAGGAACATCTGGAAATGTCATAGCTGATTTGGCAGCAAGGAAAGTTTCCTGTGATTGTTCCAGGACCCCCCGAGGGGCACTGGCCACGATGGAGTTGGCTTCTCCAGGGGGCTTTCCCAGCAGTGAGGGATGCAGGTCTCCAGATACACCCTTCAGAACACTCTAGATCAGCTGTACACCTTTTCAGTTTCACACTGGCTGGTGTGACTCCAAGCAGCTGGCCCTGCAAGCCCCCACAAACATGGCACGACCAGGGTCCCCGCTCCCAGCCCAGGCACCCAGCTCAGCAGAGGAGCCACAGACAGACCAGAGGCCCTCCTCTGTCCTGGGGTCTGACAGAGGCCCTGTCGTCTGCCAGACAAACCTCTCCTCCTGCTGGGAAGGAGCCCTGGGCCTGGGGGGCAGACTGCGGGTGGCCTGGTTTTCTCACCTTTGTCATTTGCAGTGTCTCCCTTTGTCATTTTTTTTTTCAATAGAAGGAAGCTAATAGTTGTCTTATTACTTTTATCTCTCATCATTCCAAGGTCCCTATCAAATGGATGGCTTTGGAATCAATTTTACACCGAATTTATACCCATCAGAGTGATGTCTGGAGCTATGGTGAGTCAGAATCCTGAGGCTGGTGAATCAAGGCCGAGACTGCTGGCTTGCGCTGTTGATGTGCATTATACACGCTGCCATGCGAGACAGTGACTAACAATCGCGTCATCGTTGTTGTCAGGCTGTTAACAGAAAACATGAAAAGGGAAATTGAGTCTAACTACCATCCTAAGCGTCACTGGAGGTAACAGTGAGCTTGTCAGGAGAGAGAGGAACAAGAGGGAAAGAATGTGAACCTGGGAAATGCCTGTACCCCAAAGTCAAGCAGGTACAACCTCTTGCCGTGAATTTGAAGTGCACCAAAGGGAGACGACGTCAGGTTTCTTGTGAAGTGTTTCCGGTAGAGAGTGTGGTTCTATAGTGGACTAACTCGGTGGCTGCGGTTCTGTGTACTGAGTGGTTATCTTTGTGTATCAGAGAGAATGGCTTGACAAAACGCGCTGTGAGAGTGTGTCTTTGGGGAATTATGAGGAAAGGGAAATAGCTGCTGCTTCCAGCTCTCATGAAGGCCGTCTCACCAGGATCTGCTTCTTTCTTCCTCCAAATCCCACGTGGCCTGCGGGCCACGGCCTCTGCCCAGCTTCCCGCTCCTCAGACACGCCTTTCATGCTCTTATCCTGTTCTCTGTCAGAGGGGCTCCTGGGCCTTCAAGGGCCTCACCTTTCAGGAAAGCATTCCCACTGTTACTGCAGTTAGCACCCCCGTACCGCCAAGTCAGCCCAAAGGCAGCAAAACAGCTGGTCTGCATTGAATGGTGAGCATCAGTCTATCCCAGCTATCAAAGCAATAGAGGTGAATCACCCACCCATAGAACGTGTATTTGAGGAGAGCAATATTATAAGGAGTTCCCAACAGGAGTGCTTTCATTATCACAAAAACAGAATCATTCAGGATATCTCCCTGATATCTGATTAGCATTTCTCCCTGATTAGCATTTCTTTCACAACATTATTAACTTCCTAATATTCTGATTAAATTTTTAAGAATTTCATGGGTCTTTGTCTATCTCTCCTGCTATTAAATTTTTTAAAATTTCGTGGGTCTTTGTCTGTCTCTCCAGCTATAATATAAGCTTTATGAAGACAGAAATCTTTGTGAATGAATATGTGAGTTTTCATTTATACCTGTGAGCTGGCTGCTTACAATTTATGAACTAGAAAAGGAAGTAAAGCTATTCTGATACCTTGTTACTTTCAGCCATGTTCAAGAAGTGTGTGCTCCCCTGGAGGGACAGGAAGAAATGCTGCTTTTCCTGTTTGTGGCTCTGCCCAGCCCTGTCATCATCATTGTCACCACACAGCCCAGTGTGGACACACACCCCGTTCCAGCGACAGCATGCAGGGGCTCCTCCTGGGTCTTCTCTGGGCTTGTTTTGCACTCACTCATCTATTCTCCAGACAGCTGGAAAAAGCATTTTAAACTACATTAGACTTTTACTTCTCTGCTTAACCTCCTTTCATTTTCCAAATATGTTCCAAATAAAACCTGAGGCCCTGACCGCGGTCAAGTGGTATGGGCCCCTGCCTTTCCCAGCTGCCCGGCTGTGTTTGCCCCTTGCCCCGTGTGCCCACTTGCAGACTGCAGGGCCATGTCTGCCCAGTAAATGAAAACTCTCAAAGCAGTGACTTAATCCCTTTGAGTGGTTGTAACCAGCATCAGAAAGTCAGCGTCAGCCCAGGGGCTGTGTTTTTCATCTCAGTGGAAATTGTGCTGTCAGTGATTACAATCTGCTGTTCTGGCAGCACATCAGAATTGTTACAATATGAACCTGAACTTTTAGTTTAAAAAACATGTCCTGTTACTCTGCTCTCTAGACTCTAGGCAAGGCCAAGTATTTCAGTCAGGAACCTGTATGTTCCACTTACCAGTTGAAAAGAGAGAGAATTCATACCAACTTCCAACCCTACTCATACCCCGCAGCTGGGCATACACACAGTCTTCTTTCACCATTTGTCCCAAAACCTGAAAAGCTTGCTTTCCTTTGTGTATGTGTTTAAATGCAATGTTTAAACCTAGTTAGAATTAATTGACTATAGACCTGGACATGAGATTTTCTTTAAGTCCATAATGACTCTGTGGTGTAAGGACAGAAGGATTATTAATATTTTCTTGTCCCTGGACCGCTGCTTTTCTTCATTCTTCAACCTTGCATTCTGCATGTTAATTCAGGTCGTTCGGTTTTGGAATGGCCTTTAGAAAATCCACCTTGCAGATCCATGGTGATACGCATTTAGAGGTCCATTCTAAAGAGAAGGGGTCGTTAGACTAGTTGGAGAGTAGGAACCACCCCCCGCACTGGCTTCCTGTGTCTGGTCCCTCCCTGTGTGGTCTGGGGACTCAAGACTCAGGCCCACTTGGCTCATCACTAGTGGTACCCAGGGCATCGTGCTGTCAGATGGGGACATACCACTCATCACATTTGTGTGTTTCTGGAGCAGAGAATGCCATCAAGGGAGGCATGGAGGTAGAAGACAATCAGAACTTCAGAATAGCCTGAAAAAACACCAATTCTAATAGTATTCTTGCTTTAATGTTTTTAATCATGGTGATTGATTGATACTGAAATTTAAAATATGGAGTTTTTATATTTATCAAAAGGAACACAGAAGTTTTTATCTCCAATTTTTTTATTCTTTAAAAACACAGTTTATAGTTGGTTAAGTCTCTTGGGCCACACGTCTGACTGTGTAACTCCTGCTCCATAGACCAGGCATGTCTCAGAGAGGTGGTGTCTTTTGCTGTTATTACTAAAGTTTGCTCTTTATTGGCTATTTACTGTTCGCCTGGCATCGTCTGAACATTGAAGTTGTGTTATCTTGTTTGATCGCACAACCCTTCGATGAGACAGACGATGAACTGAGGCTTCCAGCATCGAGTAAATTGCCCAAGGCCACCGAAACAGGGGTTTTTAAACATTGGAAACAGTATGTCAACAATGATGACTAAAGACAAGATACTGTGATTATTATTGACTCATAAAGCAACCGCTTCTTCCTCATAGGAGTCACTGTTTGGGAGTTGATGACCTTTGGATCCAAGCCGTACGATGGAATCCCTGCGAGTGAGATCTCAACTGTCCTGGAGAAAGGAGAGCGCCTCCCGCAGCCACCCATCTGCACCATCGACGTCTACATGATCATGGTCAAGTGTGAGTGGCCAGCTGGGCCTGTCGCTGGGCTGCCCTGAGCCACATCCCCAGGTCTTAGACTCCCTCAGACACTCTGTCACAGCCTATAGGCAGGCACATTCGTCAAGCCCCTCTCAGGGCACTGTACCAGAAGCTCTTACCTGCCACGCTGAGCACTGTGAGCTAATGTCACACTGAGCGTTGCGAGCTGAGGTTTTTAAGCAAACAAGTAAAGTCAAAATCCCCCAGAAGCTGTTATACCAGCACTCTCCTCTCTGAGTTGCTCAATGAAAAACCTGCCCCACATTTTGAAGCCTGTTACCAGAGAGACTGTTTTTAAATGCCTAACAGTGACTAGCCACATGAGATTAGTAGAATCAACACTTCTGCTTTGACTTAAACCTTTCAGATAGTGGGTTTATGTAAGGCCTTCTGCAGTCTAACAGGTAAACCCTGTAATCCAAGTAAGAGTGTATGGCCTGATTGTGACACTACCACGCTGTCAGGATCCCGAGTTCCGTAGGCTCTGGGGGTGATATTACATGCATGATGAGAATTTACCCAGAAAGCTGCCCAGGGAATGTGAGAGAGCCAAATCCATGTCAGTACTGAGCCTTTCTGAACTTTAGACCACAGAGCTAATCAGTTGTGACTTCCCTGCTTTAGGTTGAGGAAGCTGATATCCAGGGAGGTCACATGATTTCTCTGAGGTCACATAGCAGCCTGGCCTAAAATAGCTTGACATCCTGCTGATAGAAAATAAATATGAACTCTCAGGGTCATGAGGATTTCTAGTTCCTCCAGCATGTTTAATCTAGACCTGGATCATTGTGTCATCAGATGCAGTGGCTTGGTCAACAGGAGTATCCTCCACGCGAAGGCATTGAGCATCCTGTCACATGCATGTCTGATTGCTGAGTGTGATACAATGAAATGCAAGGGAATGGCATTCCCAAGCCCTGAGGTTCTTAAGAAAGTTCCTAAATTTCCCTAAATCTGGTTTCCAACTTACTAGACTGCTGAGTGAATGTGGATGAGGCTGAATGTCAAGTGAGGACTTTACGGAGAGTCGAGACCCAGGGCTTCCTACAGTCAGAGCAGTTCACAGAAAGTGAAGCCTGTCATACGGCTGCTGGGTCACTCAAGATGATGGCACTGTAATGACCCTTGGAAGGGGAGGTGCAGGAAATCAGAGCATGTCATTGCCATTCTGACTCAAGTATGTGAGGTCATCATGGTCTTTAGACAGTAATCAGTGCCTGCTTGCCAAGACTGAAAAACCTGTCACAAAGATTAGGTTTCATCCTCATTTATTTGTCTTAAAGAGTCTCCCCATAAACACTTTCAGGGATGCCATCTTTATCAGTTCTTTCAGGGTTCTAACTGAACTGACTTCCCTCCTCCCTTCCCCAGGCTGGATGATAGATGCAGACAGTCGCCCAAAGTTCCGTGAGTTGATCCTTGAATTCTCCAAGATGGCCCGAGACCCCCAGCGCTACCTTGTCATCCAGGTACAGTCCTCTCCCCGTCTCCTCCCCAGGAGGGTCCTGCTAGTGAGGTCACACATCCCTGAAATACCGCAGGGACCCAGCTTCCTGTCTCCCAGGCCACACCAGAAACCCTCAGGCCTTAAAGCAAGCACAGGCCAAGGCGGACTAAGTCAGGCTCACCATGGGGCCCCCAAGTGTCCGCCTCTGTGTGAGCCCTGCAAGCTTACGCCCCCTCATCTTCATGGTCCCTTTGGCCAAAGCTTCATATCAGTCTCTGGGGAACCAGGGCTTTGGTGTGGGGCAAATCTGGCTTCAGATTCTTGACTCTCCACTTCAGGTTAACAAAACCAAGCTCATGGAACTGTTTTAAAGATTCAGTGAAATAATAAATGCAGAATGCATTGCAAAGCACCTGAAGCAGTTCCAGGATGTGTGTGTTTTGGGGGGAGGGTCCCCACACCCCCAGGCAAGCACTTCTCCAGCACCAGCCGTGTCCTGCAGTTCGGCTCAGTCTGACACTGTCCACCTGCAGACAGCATCAGAGGCCACTCTCCTCCACGTCAGATGCCAGTCCCCAGTCCAGGTGCTTCTGACCTACCAGCTAAAGACTGGAGGTTCTCACTCCCCTCTCCTTGGGTTCCATTTATTTGCTAGAGCAGCTCACAGAACTCAAGGAAACATTCCACTCACTAGCCCGCTGGTTGATTATAAATGGATGTAGTGCAGGAAGGACGAGATGGGAGAGACGCAGAGGGGAGGGGGGAAGGGCAGAGGGGAGAGACGCAGAGGGGAGGGAGGCAGAGGGGAGGGGGGAGGGCAGAGGGGAGGGGGGAGGGCAGAGGGGAGGGGGAAGGGCACGGTTTCCATGCTCTCTGCTATGCTGCTCTTCCCCAGGCCTCCACGTGCTCACCACCCAGGAAAGACTCTGAGCTCATCCTTTCGGGTTTCTATGGAGACTTCATTACATGGGCATGCTTAAATCATTGACCCCCAGTAGATTTGTCCAGGCCCTCTGCCCTCCCTGGAGCTCAGGGGCGAGACTGAAAGTTCTAACCCTCACATGGGATTCTAATCATGGGACTCTACTGGTCACCAGCCCCCATCTTTCAGTGCTTCCAAAAATCTCCTCATTAACATAAGAGACACTGAGGAAATTCCAAGGGTTTAGGAGCTCTGCAATGTGGAAGACCTGGGTCCCATCCCTGGGTTGGGAAGATCCCCTGGAGAAGTGAATGGCTACCCACTGCAGTATCCTTGCCTAGAGAATTCCATGGACAGAGGAGCCTCCCAGGCTACAGTCCTTGGGGTCACAAAGAGTCGAACATGATTGAGTGACACTCGCTTTGAGGAGCTCTGCGCCAGGAGCAGGGACGAAGAACAAAAGTGCATTTTTTACTGCACACAGCACAGCACGCAGTGAAGGCTGCCCCCGGCACCTCTTTTACCTCCTGAGCTGTCTGCATTTCCTTTGAGGACTTTGGGACATCAGGGAATTTTCATTGTTTCATTTCAGGCAGGGCGTGGGGGATGGGGGAAGGGAGGAGGAAGTGTGTTTTGGAGAACCAGCAGGGGAAGGGGGCGGGTTATTAGAGCTAAACTGGCAAATATACAGGCACCTGCTGACCACAGACCACACCTCAATAGCAAGGGAATGGGACAACAGTTCTCTGGCCTTTCTAATGGTCTCACGATCTCTGTGCCAGGGGGATGAGAGAATGCATTTGCCAAGCCCTACAGACTCCAACTTTTACCGCGCCCTGATGGATGAGGAGGACATGGAGGACGTTGTGGATGCTGAGGAGTACCTCATCCCCCAGCAGGGCTTCTTCCACAGCCCCGCCACCTCCCGGACGCCCCTCCTCAGCTCTCTGGTACCAAAGTCACTCTTTCCAAGCTCTGCCTCTTGGTTAGAACAGTTTTAGAGAAAATAATACCCATCTTGTGAAACTTAACCAGATGGTGAAGCTACAATCAGAATGAATCAATTCAGTGTATCAATTATTTTATTGCATTGCAACAACTGGGTCATAATCTTTCTGGTCCATTAAGGAACAGAGTTAAATCAGAACTAAACCTAGTTTTTCTATGCTAATGCGTCAAGCATTATGAAATTAATGAAATCAAGCCCCTTTAAGTGTCCCTTCCCCCTGAGGCCCCTTCCTGCTCTCAGTGGAGATGGTAGAGTGTCCACCTGCAGCATAAATACTGTGATTCTTTTCCAGAGCGCCTCCAGCAACACTCCCACTGTGACTTGCGTTGATAGAAACGGGGTAGGTATCAACATCTTCAAACCAGAATTAAATAACAGCTCTGTACCCCAGCTCTATTAGACATAAGAAGTGCCCACCTTAACCTGAATAATTGTGGTTTCCTTCGTGTATTGTTTGCTGCCTTGATCCCTACTCTGTGGCCAGCCATTAGCTATTATTCTCAAAGTGCTATTGCAGATGTGATTCGTGGGCCAGCAGCACCATGCAGTTCTTGGCCTTGGCAGTTTGTTGGAAATGCAGACTGTCGGGCCACCACCCCAGACCTGCTGACGCAGGATCTGCTGGGAGGGGTCTGGCCATCTGTGAGCTCGCCTTCCAGGCGATGCTGATGCTTGATGTGTGAAGCCTTGATTAGACCCACACTTAACCAAGGCAGAAGCCACTAGCCATGTGTGGCTACTTAAATTTAAATTTTAATTAATTAAAGTTAAATAAAATTTAAAATTCCATTCCTCACACATGTGGTAAGGAGCTACCATATGGAAGAGCGCAGATTACAGAACACATCTGTCACTACCAAGCGCCCTGCTGGACAGCCCTGGTCCAGGCCATCCACTTGCCCTGTGGTCTGGGCCAGGAGTGAGGTACCGCCTGTGGGCAAAGTGGTTAGAAGTGCAGCATCTCTGGTCCTCTCCCGGATCTCCGGCATCAGAATCTGCATTTTAGCAAGCTCTCAGGTGACCTTTATCCCCGTTGAAGTGAGCAGCACTGGCTGGAGCTAACCTTGCCTCATCTCCTCCCGACAGAGCTACCCTCTCAAGGAAGATAGCTTCCTGCAGCGCTACAGCTCCGACCCCACTGGTGCCCTCACCGAGGACAGCATGGACGACGCCTTCCTCCCAGCCCCCGGTGAGTCCTCTCGCTGGGGGCAGTCCTGTTCCACGGCCTCAGGCCCGGGGCAGGGCCAGCTGCTTCCTGCAAGCTGGTTCAGAGGTGAAGCCCACGGTGAGAGTGTAGACAAAACGAAGGGAGAGAGAGGGCAGTCAATAGACAACCACCAAGTATGCACTTGGGTATCTGAGGGGTCCAGGCATGTCCAGGTTGTCTTTAGAAGGAGTCTGCAGATTTTCTAGAATTTGAAGCCAAACAGTAAAGATATACGTATGTGAGTGCTTGAGAGAGAGAGTGTGTGTGAGATATATGAGAGTGTGTGTGTGTGTGAGAGAGACAGAATAGATCGCTGTTCTCTCTCCTGGCTCCATTTCTGGCCTGTGAAACATGTATTTACTTAATCTAAGCTCTGTTCCCAGACAGAGCCAACCTGCACAAACACACATCTCAAGGGAAGCAGTTCTCTGAAAACTTTATTTAAACTTTCAAAAGAAAAGCATGCTCGTTGCTCTGAGCAGTACGAAAAGAACACAATGCATTTTAGCAAGAGAGTCCTCTCCCCAGGCTTCCCGGCCTCTGTCACCCAGTGCCACATTGAAGAACAGTCACAGGGTTCAGAAAGAGCTGTGAAATCCTGTTGGGGATGATGCTTTGCTGATTACACTTGATTTCTTTTCAATTTCAGAATATGTAAACCAGTCTGTTCCCAAAAGACCCGCAGGCTCTGTCCAGAACCCTGTCTATCACAATCAGCCTCTATATCCAGCCCCTGGCAGAGACCCTCAGTACCAAAATTCACGCAGCCACGCCGTGGACAACCCTGAGTATCTCAACACCACCCATCCAGCCTGTGTCAATGGTGTACTCGACGGCCCTGCCCTCTGGGCTCAGAAGGGCAGTTACCAAATTAGCCTAGACAACCCTGACTACCAGCAGGCCTTCTTTCCCAAGGAAGCCAAGTCGAATGGCATCTTTAAGGGGCCTGCAGCTGAAAATGCAGAATACCTGCGGGCAGCACCAGCAGGCAGTGACTTTACTGGGGCCTGACCATGGAGGACAACATCAGCCATAAACTTCCAGCCCCTTCAGCCCCCAGGACCAAGCCACGGCAGCTGTTGAGTCCTGACCACCATGCCGACATTAACTCTTGGACCCATGGACTGGTTTGTCCATATTTGCCCTGATCAGCCCACCTTTCAACCAAGAAGTGCCCCCGACTCAGATGCGCTTTGCAGAGTTGCAGGGACTTTCCTTTGTCTTCAAACTGTGAGGCTTCCACAAAAGGCATCCAGAAACAATGTTGTCCGTTTGGGCAGAAGTTCACCTTCCAGTGAGGTATATTTGAAAAATACTAAATATGTGTAAGGAGTTTTATTGCTTAGGAGCATCTGGGGTTTTTTCATTGACACTGATTTTACTCTTAATGAGCTTTTCTAATAAGGAAAAAGCTTGCTCGTAGCACCTGTGGTACCGAGTTGACCCAGGCCCAACTGTGACTGAGACGCATGGGCCAGCCTTCCAGCCAGCACTTGATTCCATTGGCTCTGCTTGGAGACTCCTCCACTGCAAGACAGCTGAATAACCAGCCAGTCCTCTGGGTCCTCAGCGGGCCACATTGGTACTATATCCGATCAAGGCAGGTACAAGACAATAAGCCACTTTGAACTCTTCCTGAGCAAGGAAGAAACAGAGGGAGTAGAAATCTTCCTCAGACTTCCTTTTATATAGATGTCTCCACGGTACTCTCTCTCCTTTGGGTGACCAGTGTTTTCTAATTATAAGTATTAGACTTGTTTATTTTTCCATTCCATAGTTTTGAAACCCAGTATGTTTTCCCTATACAGCAAAACGGTAACCACGGTCAGCATGTATGTGATTCATTGGCATTCAGACCATTGCCTTTAATTGAGATGGAATGACAGCACGAAAAAGGAACAAATCCCCCAAATTTGAGTCTTAGAGGAAATATATCAAGTCTTTGGAGGTTGGGGGACACATGTCTGTCTGAAGACTGCATATGTGATGCTGCTCTTGAAACTCTCTTAGCTCCCCCAACGCTCCCCCCGACACACACACACACACACAGGTTTGTTTAGGCTACTCCTAGAAGATAATTATTTTACTCCAAGGGTTTTTTTTACTCAAAAGGCACTTTGCTCCTCACTGGGAGGCTGCCCAGATCCCTCCTTGCCCTTGGTGAGTTGCAGGGTCCAGGCGCGGGGGTGTGCAGGAGTGCCTCACCACGATGGCACTCTTCACAGGTGAATAGAGACTGCATCATGTGTCACATGGAAATCAGGTAAATACAAAATCTGACTTTGAAGTTGATGATAACGCCTTCATAACATCTCCAGGTGCGTGGGCAGAAGAAAACAATTCCCTCTTAAAATAGCTGCCTGTAATTGGAGGACCCTCTACTTAGGACACAAGCTTTTTCTCATCTGTGGTTTCCCATCAGATCCGTGTTTCTCACCCCAAACCCTGAATGTTACATAGCTCTTTGTAGACAGTGTTGTAAACACTTTTAGTCAGCATCCATCTCAGCCAGGAAGAAGTGTTTCAGACAGTATTTTCAGTCCATGGTTTTATTCAGCTCCCCACTTCCCCCACACACACAATTTTCCTTTAGCTTTTAAATTATTTACTGACTCAGGTGGATCAGGGCCCCGCAGTTTTGCTATCAAAGTATTTAATTTTGTCTCAATAGAAATATAAACTATATTCAGTTCCATCATGTTGCACACTTTAACACCTTACCAGCCTGGCATAGGTATTAAAGATAAAAAATAAATCGTAGTACCTGATTCCACAAGATTCACAGTTTAGCGATGAAAATTGACTCACAAATACTAGCCTGAAAATGACATGACAGATGCCAGGCCAGACTGGTCAGCCCAGCACGGCAACAACACAGGGTGCCTGGGGTGCAGGGGCCGTGGAGTCGGGTCAGAGGACCTCTGGGGCGCCAGCCAGCAAGGATTGGAAAGTGCAGCAGAGGGAGCCCGGCCCCGAAAGTGTCCCCCAGAGAAGCCTCTCCTCAGCTCCACAGGCGCCGCCGCCCCTTCAAGCCTGGCGTTAGGCTTGGCACGTTCCCCAAGCGCCCTTCCGGTCCATCCCCACCGGGGGTTTAAAAATGATTCGTGAAAAGATTATACAACGTCTCTCAGAATCTGAAATTTTATGTCCTTGTCAGCAAACCACTCATTATTCATTCACCTCAGAGCATAGTGCTTTAGCCAGATACGCATCCAGCACTGAGAGACAGGATGACCCACATTCTTCTATCACTAGTTTGTCAGGCGACAGATGATGAGGGAGCCCCACAACATCCTGGTCAATTGCAGCAGTAAGAGCTTAGTATTTTTGTAATTTGAAATGTTTTACTGTAACATAATAAAGTAGAGAGAACTATTCAAGATTTTTCTTCTTTGTATTTCAATGTCCTGGCATAAAATCTACTCACTAAATTTTCTTAAACATTGTGTTCCCACCAGTTTTCTCGCTGTGTCTGTCCAGGGAGGTTCCCAGGGTCTGTAGACTCTCGAGAGCCTAAGAGGGCAGAGCCTGAGTCCAGGTCCGGGGCCCCCTGGACAGTCAGGAGAGGAGCTCTCCCACGGCGGGGCTCTGAGGGGCCACTGAAAGCTTCACCCTCACCCTTTCGGCTTCTGCTCGTGGACACCAAGCCCTGAGTCCCCACAGGGAGCCTGTCTGCTGTTTCCCCCCCAGCCAGTCCCTGGAGCATTTCCCCAGAGCCCAGTCAAGCCAGGCCTTCAGAAACAGGTCAGGGAAGGTTAAGAGTGAGAGGCTGTTCACAGCTGACCCTTGAACCTCATGAGTTTGAACGGTGTGGGTCCACTTAGACACAGATTTCTTCAATAGCAGACACAACAGGCCACATGAGCACCAGTCAGCCGAATTCACGATTAAAGAACCAGAAGCTCCGGAGAGCCAACTGTCCACAGTTATAGGCGAGTCCACTGCTCAGAGGGTCACGGCCCAGACCTGGGCTGTTCTAGAGTCAGCTGTCCAGTGGGCCGTACATACATCTTACCACATCATCTTTAAGGAGGCTCTGTTGTCTCACACTATGAAAAATAGTTCTGTCACCTCAAGATAGAGATGAATCTTCCAAACTCTAAATTTGCCCAGAGTTCAGGTTGTCACTGATTTACAACTAGGAGCACAGTGGAGGGTGCAGATTACATTCCAGTTGATGACAAGGCTTAGAGGTTTGTTGAAAGTTCTTAATTTTGAGCTTTAGCCTTCCCCTGTCAAAACTGCAGAGATGCATGAACCATGAAGTGTGGAAGCAGACAGGCAGTGGTTCTCAGGCTGACTGCCCTTGGGTGTCTCCTCGGTCCCAACCAAAAAGACTCTGAATTTGTCTCAGCTGCAGCCTGGGCCGGGCGCTTCTCAGAGCCCCCCTGGTGACTCTGATGGGCATCAAAGTTTGGGCAGCAGCTGTGTAAAGAAAATGGCCTTCAGGGAGACTCGGGCCTGGGCTGACGGCCTCGTGGCGCGCTAGGCGAGGTCTGGGGCTGCAGGACGGGCTGTCGGGCCGTAGTGACACCGTGTGCACGGCCCATCAGGGCTGACTGTGAGCTCGAAAGGACCAGTTTAATCTAATTCCAGGGGCTCCCCATGTGGTTCTAATGGACACCCAGAGTGGAAACCCTCAGCTCAGGTCACCTTCCCTTGTACTAGCCTATGCATCAACACTGTGCCCCCCATCAGGGCAGAATCAGATGATGTGTGTGGAAGAGGTTCCCGAGGCAGCACCAGAATGACCACCGCCCTGGTGTGCCTGGAGCCTCAGCTGCTGCTGGCCGTTCCAAAGCCCCTAATTCCTTGTCACCAGCAGCTAACTTACCTCAAAAGTGGCAGATACCCCAAATCTGAGCCTTGAGAAAGCCCTAGATGGTTTCTTTTCTAAGAAGTTGGTTTAAAAATCCCATCTCCTGCTACAGGAAACGAGCTGTTCACCTCAGTGACGGCTCTTGAAGTTGCCCTTAATGTCTGTTCTGCATTTATTACTTGGTGACAAGCACATTATTGCAATGTAATGATCTTTGTTTTCCTTGCTGGGGCTGTAAAACGTTACTGAATAGAGTCTCTTGCCTCTAGTCATATCAGCCATATCAGGGGCACACATTTTTGTTCTATAAAAGACACATTCCAACAGGATTTTTAAATGTAAGTCTATTTTTGTAACTTTTTAGACCACTGAGCTTTGTAAGGTATATTTTTAGGAAAACTCATTTTTCTACTAAAGGAAATAGTTTACTTCAGAAAGACTGCAAGAAAATCAAAATTTGAAACCGAGATTGTTGTTTAAACAATTTTAACGTTTAACAGTTACAATTGTTGTTTAAAGGGATTTAACTGAAGCAAGAGAAAAGTCTCTATCATAAAAAGGCACAATGTCATTGCAGAACTGGCCTAGGCTGTTGCCCTGATGAAGAGGAGAGTCATTTTTATATTTATAAAATGAGAAAAGGATGCAATTACATTTAGTTTCTTTATCTGAATCAGGTTCATTTGACTCTGGGGCAATTCAGTGGGAAAGAACCACTGTCTATTACAACTAATAGACAACATCAGCTTCATGCTGTACACCACTCATCTGCCGATGGGACTCTGTAAATGTAAGGAAAACAATAACAGAGCTCTCTGTTGGTTTATGTGTACCCATCTGACTGATATAGATTATTTTTGTGTTTACAGTTGATACACATTTACAATATAGACCAGAAATATCCGCAGAGCCCTAATGTTTAGCATGTTTGATGAACACCACCAGCAGTTTTCCAAACTAAGCATAGCCATCCTAGCGATGGGGTTTTTATCTCAGGCTGCACGGTGACACCGTGGTGGTGGGGGAAGGGGAGCTTTTGAAAATCTTGAGGCCCAACAGTGCCTCAGGCCAGTGAAACCCAGGATTTATACTTTGTAAAGCTCCTAAAATCATTCTGATGTACAGCCGAAGCTGAGAACCACCAGCCTAGGGATTCGCCACAGGTGTATGGACTTGCAGGTAGATGATCCAAGTGTAGGAATGTCAGCATTGGGCGAACTCTTAAGCACGAAGACCCCTGCATCCGTCACTGTGGGTCAGGACCCTGAATGGATGGGGAGAGGGCCTAATCCATTGATGAAAAAGAAATGTAAAACAGACCCCTTCTTCCATGTCCTCTGTCAAAGGTAGACGGATAGCAAGCATCCTTGCTACTTGTCCACCATCTGACTGCCCTGCCTCCAGCCACTACGCAGCCATCACTGCCCAGGGAGGAAGGAATATACATATATCCTATATGTATATAGGACAAAAACTGAAGCAATGACTAGTATTATTTTCTCTTCCACAAGTTCAATATGCCCTCTGAGGTTACAATTCCTGTCTGAATTGCCAGCAGAAGTACCAAGAATCCCTACTGTGTCACCTGGTAGATAAAACTGTACATTTTTAGGTGCATTTACTTATTTTTTTCTTAAAGAAATCCTTTTGACTTAATTTGGCTACAAAGTAATCTTGCTGTAAGATTTGAAATTTTGGAAAGGAAGACGTACTGTGGATCTGATGATATATTAGAGGTGATGATGTAATCAAGTAGCCTCAGGCAGCAGTAATTTCATTTTTAAACAAGTAAGCAATAGCTGTATAGCCTCTAATATATGGTACATTTTAACATTATAACGTTTTTCTGTGATGAAATCAATATTTGTACAAATGGAAAGCAAGATTCTCTTTTATATGGTTTACACTGTTGATCAAAACATGTTGATTGTATATGGAGTATTAAAAACTAGATGTATACTATTCATGTTCTTTGCTCATAAGTATCTTATAAAAACATTGTATTCTTGTTAACAATGCAGTGTTGATAATAGTTATTAATCATATCTGACCTACTGTAGATGTCCTTTCCTGACAACTTTTTAAAGTTAATTAATAAACTTTATTTTTAGAGCAGTTTTAGTTTCAAAACTGCAAATTGGAGGAGAAATTATGGAGAATTACCATGTGCCCTCTGCCCACAGGCTCCCCACTCCCCCATCCACACTGCAGGGCCTGATGCATTTCAATTAGTGGAGGGGTCCTAAGCCTGAGTTGACCGTCCTAGCACCTTGCAATGCAGGGCA